>NW_024465752.1:0-12534 GCF_017591425.1 Ochotona curzoniae
AGCTGCTAGGCTACCGCGATGGGCCCTCCAGCTGATAAAGTCTTTATCAAGAAGGTTAAATAAGAAACAGTGAGGGAAAAAAAATCCTAAGGTTTATTTAATTTTCATCTGGATTAGTTGATGGGCAGGATGACAAGGAACCTCCATCTACTGGTTTGCACCACAAATGCTCACAATGAGCTGGATTTGGGCAAGCCAAAGCCAGGGTCCAGGATCTACTTCCTGGTATTCTACAGGGCAGCAGGGGCCCAAATACTTGGACCATCTTCCTTTAATTTCTCAGACACATTCCCAGGGGTTGATAGGAAGCAGAAAATCTGGCACATGGACCAGTAACCTGTGCCACAATGCTGACCCAGGTTACAGTTTTAAACAGGCAGTCATCAAAACTCTCATTGAGAAATTGATATTCAAATAACAAATTAATAATAACAGATCAAAGCAAGTTATATTTGAAGGAAAGTAAATCTTTTAAATCACTACATAATTAAAATAGAATTTTTTAAATATCATCCTATGTTGATGGTAGAGTGTTTTGGTGTTTATAAATACATATACACATCCACATATAAATGGTGTCTTATGGAAGCTTACTGTAACAGTAATTTTTTTTAAGATTTATTTATTTATTGGAAAGTCAGATATACAGAGAGGAGGAGAGACAGAGAGGAAGATCTTCCGTCCAATGATTCAGTCCCCAAGTGAGCGCAATGGCCGATTCTATGCCTGTCCAAAGCCAGGTCCAGGAACTTCTTCCGGGTATCCTACACGGGTGCAGGGTCCCAAAGCTTTGGGCCGTCCTCGACTGCTTTCCCAGGCCACAGGCAGGGAGCTGGATGGGAAATGGAGCTGCCGGGATTAGAACTGGCACCCATATGGGATCCTGGCGCATTCAAGGTGAGGACCTTAGCCGCTAGGCCATGCCGCCGGGCCCTGTAACAGTAATTTAATACCACCCTTTAATAGGCAAATGAACACCAATATAATTATAAAATTTACTAAAAAATTTTTTTTGCTTAAAGTGAAAGGTCTCTGGCAAGAGGATTTTTTAGGGAAACAATTATTATATGCTATAAGTAGGAAAATTAAGGGAACTCTTGTATACAAACTATCAGATAATCGGCCTCATAAAAGATAGAAATAAAAAATGCACACTGACATCAGCTTTTTGAATTTTTAGTAGTTACAGAAGCCCAGATTAGTTTACTTAGGAAAATAGATGATAGGAAATATAGGGGTAATATAAATATAATATACATAGAAGGTTCAAGAAAAATCTCAGCATGTGTAACAAACATTGATTTAATTCTAATAAGGATCCGATGCAGTGGGAAGTGTTCAGCTATGAGCATGTAGACAAGTATTCTAGGAGTAGATATAATTCCAGTGTTGAAGGATTTCATTCCTTCAAAAATGTTAAAGGAATTTAATGTAACATTAGCATCAATGGAAATTTCTCCAACAAAATTGCCACAGCCTTTAAAACCTGCATTTGCTAAACGATTTCCCTCGGAAGGGAAGACACAAGGATAAGCATACTTGAGTTACAAAAAAAGGTAAAACTGAAGAGAGGAGCCATCTGTGTAACGGTCCAGCATGGCTAGTTATTAAGCCAAATGGACAATATAGATTGACTATAGAGTACGTAAACATAAATAAGCCCAAAACTGCCTGGAACTTTGCCAGATACAGAAAAGGCTATTAATATAAAAACTAATATCAATAGTAAATTTTTCACAACTATTGACTTCAGATATGTTCTTCATCTTGCTTTTATATTAAAAGAGTGGTGAATCTTTAGTGGAAATTCATGATCTCACAGGACATGTAAGTGTATACGGCACCTATCAATGGTTTCAAAAGCAGAACCAGAAATAAAGGCTGTTAGGATCTTGCAAAAAGTGTAAACATTTTACGAGTAAATTTAGAGAACCACACAATACTTAGAGGCTTGTCATGTTTTATATTTCAGATTTTATGAACCTGGTACATCTATGTTGCAATAAAAAATATGCCTGCACCAAGGTAGATGTCTATTCAGGAATAGGAATGGTAGTGTCCTACAAGCACCCAACTGCAGTAAGCATACAAAATATCATTTTATGTTGATGCAACCATTATAGACCAGCAAGAATTCCTACAAGTGATGGTCACATTAACTGCTCTTACTGAATTTATAATTGATTTTTTGAAAGGAATTCAATGGAATTTTCATTTGGCTATGATCAACTGCATTAGATTTTATGGAAAATTAGTTGATTAATTCAATGAGAAGTTGGTAGATAGAGGTTAGTCTGCAAGAAGCTCTAGCAACTTAAAGAAAAAGATTGCATAATCCCCTCTTAGCTATTAAGGCACTTCAGCAACTATTGGTCTTGTCAGCATGTCACTAGAATCTCCCAACTACCTCATAAGATGATGACTGAAAGATCAAAAACTACTCTAACTCCATAGAAATCTTTAGGAAATAGTTATGGAAGTACTGAAGTTATACAGAATTACCTAACTCTCACCTCACCAACCGTACCAATAATTTTCCTTTTTACTTGAAATTGCTATAGTATTAGTTGTGATTTATATAACTAGTTGTGCCTATTACCCTTACAAAACTTTCTCTTCTATCTTTCCATAGAGGACATAAATTTGCTTTTACATTTAACACACAAGCCATGTAATTATACATGCTGTATATGTGATCACTTAAGCCTAAATTGGAATTGCCTAATGCTTATATTTTGAAGTAATAGTATAGGCGCAGTGGCCTGCTACACTTGGTGTGCTTGCTGGGAACACACACTGCGTTGTACAATGCTGGATACTCAGCTGACTCTTCTAAGAAAGCCTAAAGTGATAGCTTTCTTACGTAACAAATGAATAAATCTAAGATGGCAATGTTAAAGAAAAAGAGACAAATAAGTACAAATAAGTGTTTTACTAACTACTAAAACTATTAAAATTAGAGTAGTTCTTGGCTGGGCACAGTGACCTAGCAGCTAAAGTCCTCATCTTAAACGCACTGGGGTCCCATATGGTTGTCAGTTCTAATCCTGGTGGCCTTTCTTCCCATCCAGCTCCCTGTTTTGTGGCCTGGGAAAGCAGTCAAGGATGGCCCAAAGCCTTGGGACCCTGCACCTGCATGGGAAACCCAGAAGAGGCTTTGGTCTCCTGGCTTTAGATCAATGCAGCTCCGGCTATTGTGCTCACTTGGGGAGTGAATCATCAGAGGGAAGATCTTTCTCTGTCCCTCCTCTCTGTATACCTGACTTTCCAATTAAAATAAAATAAATCTTTAAAATAAAATTAGAGTAGCTCTTTATCACTTCTAAGATGTATTTAGCTCTTAACATGAACAGAGGCATTATCATTCATTCATAATAAAAATACTTGCAGATTGTTTAAAATTGTTCTGGATTAATACCATTGGTATCAATTGTATAAATCACTCTGCATAGCATGTACCAAAATCAGCAACATAAGTAAATATTCTTATTAGTGATTTTATAATAGTTTAAGCACAAGACTGAGAGGCAGAATGATTGTTTTTAATGGTTAAAAAGTGGTCCTAACATTTTTTTTTCAGTGTACTGGAAAGCATATCCTTTTCAATAGAATCCTCTTTCTAAACTGCTAGTCCTGGATGATAAAATATGTCCAACCAAGTCCTGGCTATATCAAGGAACTGTTGAAAATGCAGGTCCTTCACCGCTGTTATGATTTTTATTTTACTGCAACTATGACAAGATTAAGACCAGGTACAAAATCCAAAGATGTGAGCACTATATCTCATCATTGCTTCTTTGAAGTTCAATGAGAAAAACATCAGAGACAGCACACTGATTGATCTTTCTTATTTCTCAGAGAAAAATGAGAAAAGACACTTTTCTAACCCTCAAGTCCAATCATTTTATTTTTCATTTCAAGTCAGCACCTAGGATTGTAACTTGGAGATGGATTGCAAAGCTGCTATCGTACTTACAAGCCTCAGATTTATCATGGAAATGGAACAAACTGTTAGAGTGCCAGTCCACACTCTAGTGCCTTAATCAAGCACTGGTTAAACAAAACTTGAAAACTCAACAATGCAAGTGATACTTTGTGGGATATAGTTTAAAGAAGTAAGATGTGGACTGGAAGAGCGAACTGCAGAGACTGCAGAAATGAGAAAATAAGGTAATAACAAGCTATATAAACAAGTTATACCGTTGTATCCTTAGGTGAACAGGTGGTACTGCTGGCATTAGAGATAGCATATAAAGAGTTCAGATAGTTCTTTTAAATTTTTTATTCTAAAATTTTAAAAAACTACTTACTTGAAAGTGAGAGAGGAAAGGAGAGAGAGATGGGGAAAGATCCTTGTATACTGTTTCACTGCCCAAATGCCCGCGACAGACAGGACTGTGCCAGGTTAAAGCCAGCAGCTGGAAACTCAATCCAGGTCTCCCATGTGGTCACAGAGACCAAAATACCTGAACCATCATTTTCTGCCCCCAGGGTGCACCTTACCAGGAAGCTGGACTTGGAATCACAGCTGGGAAAGAAACTGAGACACACGGGTCTCCCACGCGGGTGCAGGGTCCCAAAGCTTTGGGCCGTCCTTGACTGCTTTCCCGGGCCACAGGCAGGGAGCTGGAAGGGAAGTGGGGCTGCCGGGATAGAACCGGCGCCCATATGGGATCCCAGGCGTGCAAGGCGAGGACCTTAACCACTGCGCCACCGCGCCGGGCCCATGATGGCATCAACCTTAAACCTTGTACTGATAGAGCATTCACAAGTTCACCTCTGCCTTCTCCCACACTGCCACTGCTTCTTCACTCATGCTGCTGCTCCAGAGCTGTTTTCCCTTTTATTCATGTCTTAAACAATCTTGGAGTTTTATAACATTTAAAAGACTCAACACAATCTGAAGAAATTTCACATGTGACAGAGCTTGTGATTTGTACTTGTGCTTTGGGCTTGCTTAATTAGCACAGTGTTCAGGGATTCACCTATGTTGGTTGTCACGGTTGGCAGGATCTTCTCTTATGAAACTAAATACTCCATTATGTATGTATAAAGTGACACACACACATATATACATGCTTAGTAAACATTAATACATATGTACATGCTTATTAAACATTTTTCATTTTGTATATTTGCACACATATTTAGATATATAATGGCATAATGTGGCTCATAGTTTCTGAAAATGGCCATCTGTTGACACTCAGGTTTTCTACACCTTAGCTATTGTGAATATTGCTGTCATGACATGGGACTAACGATCCTATGGGTACCCCGAATCAGAATTTCTTCGTCATGTGATAGTTTTATTTTTAATTTCTTGAGGAAATTCTACACTGTTTTCCACATGAATGTATCATGTTCACCTTCATTTGGGCTCCCTGTAATACTTTAAGCAACATTTCTCTCTTCACTTTGATAAAAGCCACTCTACCATGTATGAGAAGCTATCTAATTGTGCTTTGACTTGCGTGTTCCTGATGATAGCAATGTAGAACATGTGGGCATACACCTGTGCACCTTTCTATGTGTCTTTGGCGAAATCTATTCAGGTCTTTTGCCAAACATTTAATTGGGTTATTTAAGTCTTCTATTAATATGTGCAACTTTCCTAAAGTTTATCTCACCATTCTTCCATGATGCTGAGTTCTTTTTTTAAAACTGTTATCAATTTAAGGGTTTGATGTGGAAGCCTAGTGGCTAAAGACCTTGCCTTGTACAGGCTGGGATCCCATACGGGTGTTGGTTTATACTCTAGCAGCCCTGCTTCCCATCCAGCTCCCTGCTTGTGACCTGGGAAAGCAGTTGATGATGGCCCAAAGCTTTGGGACCCTGCACCCACATGGTAGACTCAGAGGAGGCACCTGGCTCCTGGCTTTAGATCAGCTCAGCTCTGGCCGTTATGGCCATTCGGGAAGCAGATCAATGGACAGAAGATCTTCCTCTTTGTCTTTCCTTCTCTCTGTGTATCTGACTTTCCAATAAAATAAATAAAGAAATCTTTTTTTGAGAAGTTGCTATCTATTTGAAAGGCAGAGAGACACAGAAAGAGGAGAGACAGGGTTCTCTCATTCACTCCCCAAATGGCTGCAGTGGGCAAGGCTGCAGCAAACTAAAGCCAGGGACCTGAAACTCCATCCAGATATCCTATAAAGATGGCAGGGGCTCAAAGATTAAGGCCATCTTCTGCTAATTTCCCAGGTGCAGTAACAGGGAGTCGGAGCAGAAGCACAGCAGGACTCTAACAAGCAGTCTTACGAGGGATGCTGGCATTGCAGGCAGTGGCTTAACAGCGCCTCAGGACGAGCTTCAAATGCTGGTTTCTGGCTGCAGGTTTACCCGTGTTCTTTCACTATCTTAAACTACAAAGTACATACATGTATGCATGTGACATATATCTCGTGCTTATATACACATGCATACCTTGTGTATTATATATGTGTGATGCCCATATAAATATACATAGTGGTGGTGGTCTAATTTTAGTGGACATGAATACTACTAGAATTTTTTTGTTCTCTGTTCCATTGCTTTGAACTGAACTGAACTGTGCATATGCCAGTGGCCTGCACCAAGGCAGGTTTTCCTAACCTAGAACATTGTTCTCAAACCACATGTAGGGAGTGTGGTGGCTACCACTCCACTGTGAATTGCTATCTCTATTCCTGAGCAGCCGGAGGGGAGGAAGGAGGGAGAGGACAGAGCGAGCGCTTGTGTTGGGATGGCAGACAGAACCCTTCTTTTGAGCAGTCTGGTTTGTATTTCCGACAGTGTGCATTGTGGCCACATTCAGGTTGTCCAACAAGCGCATGTGCAAATTCCTGGCCTTTTGTTTACTAGCTTACCTGTATCTTCATCTAACATTTCCTCCTTTCCTGCTCTTGAAACCTTGTTTCATGTTTACTTGTAGATGATGGTGGCTGGGCGAAGGAAATGCAGTCACCACAAGTGTAAGCTCCATTGCTTCTCAGTTATCCCTTAATCTGACAGATCCCAAGCCTCTCTGGCTCTGCGTGGAGCACACTTCCCCACAGCTTAACTCTTCCCAGCTAAGCACCCTCCTCTGGGGGTGTCTCCTCTGCCTAGGCTCTCAGCAGGCTGTCTTGTGGAGGAAGCGCTGCAGCTGACAGCCTGAGTAGTGGTACCATTAGAACAGTGGTCCTGGTGCTTTGTCACAGGTTTTCTGGCCAGTGAGCACAGCAGCCAAGAGAGAAGGAGAGTTTAAAATGTTCTTTGATGGGTTTGTGAGCAGACAGTGGATTCACTGCATATTTGTTCATTGTTTTTGTTTTTTTCTTGCTTCAGTTAACAAAGTGGTGGGACCAAGAATGCAGGCACAGATTGATCTATTTCAGTAGACCGAGAGGTTGGCTGCATTAGGGGCCTGGCTGGAATTGATACAGTCTAGAAAATCTTGCAGGTTTGAATGTGAGGTCAGACATTGTGAGCGCTCCCTTGAAGCCCCTCTTGTTAAGCCTGTCCTAAGTCAACTATACAGATATTTGTGCTGTAAAATATCCATGGAAAGGAATGTGAAATGATTTTAATATATTGGATATGTTCACTATATCAAACAGGCATATGGCTTCCTGTTAGTTAAAGGAATACTTGTTTTCTTTTACTTTTTTCTTTTTTGGGCTTAAAAAAGTACAGGAGCCCAAACATTTGAGCCATTCTCTGCTACTTTTCCCAGACCCAGCAGTGAAGCAGCCAGAACCTGGATCAATGCTCTTACGGGAAGCTAGTGTTTCAAGTAAAAATTTAGCCTGCCACAACACTGTGCTGGCCCCTGAATAATTAGTTTCTTTTGAAAAGATTTATTGATTATTTTTATTGGAAAGTCAGAAATGCACTTGCTTTTAAAACAAACACTTGATAACTTTGTTCACAATTTTATGGCTAAGACAACTAAAATATGTTACATTAACATTTTCTTACAGTTTTTTCTAATCTTGGCAATTTTAAGTCTCTATACTATTTATGTAGTCCTGAAGGCATACACCTTTGGATCCTTTTATCAGCCATTTTATTTGCTAATTTCAAGGAGTAAAAGTTGAACTAAGATGTATTGGTATGTCTTTGCAATTTGTTCTTTCCTTCTTGTTTGTAGTACTAATAGGGAGGGTCAGTTTAGTTTCTTGTCACATAGAAACAGTAAAGAGTTTGCACTTTTCTGAAAACCCTGGGAGTCCTGGGAAGATCGGAATTGACTTGTCAGCCTAAAAAAAAAAGTTAGGTTCAGGTTCTCAGTGGTCTGCTGACAGGCTCACCTGTCATGTCAGTTGTATTCTTGCTTATTTAACTTTCACTAGCTGCTACTCTTTGTCTCCTGTGTGAAACTCTTGTGTGAAGACAAGGCCGTCTGATCCAGCTGTCTCCTGTAATGTTGTTTTGGCAGATCCAAGCCAGAGCGAATGAGAGTGGCAAATAGAAGCCATTCTGCTCCAGATGGTCGTTACCCAAGGCTTCCAACCTGAGCAGTCTGACCAACTCTCTGGGCTGGGTTGATCAATCCTCTCAGGCCATTTTCAAACATGGGACAGATAGCAAAAGAAAACTACCTATAACCAGCTCTACATCCATATGCCATTTGAAGAAACTGCAAAAGACGGACTTTTACCCATTCTGCCTTTATGAAGTCTTAAGGAGGAAGGTCAACAAAAAGCTGAATGTAGGAGAAGCAGTAAAGATGGAAATTCAGTGAAGCTGGAGGAGGGAAGGAGCATGTTAAAAATAGACCAACATTTACACATCAGAAGTCTTCCCATGCTTTTAGGTTGGTCCTAACCCTCCTCCCGGGCATCTTTCAGAACAAAACCTGAAAAAAAAAATTGTTTAACTTACTTTATTTGAAAGTCAGTGTAAGAGAAGGAGAGAGGGTCCAGTGTTGTAACCTTGTGGCTAAAGTCCTTGCCTTGCATGCACCGGGACCCCATATGAGCACTGGTTCGTATCCTGGCTATTCCACTACCCTTCTAGCTCCCTGCTTGTGGCCTGGGAAAGTAGTCAAGGATGGCCCAAAGTCTTGGGATCTTGCAGCCACCTGGGAGACATGGAGGAAGCTACTGACTCCTGGCTTTGGATCAGCTCAACTCTGGCTGTTGCGGCTACTTGGGGAGTGAACCAGTGGATGAGAGAACTTCTCTCTTTCTCCCTCTCTCTCTCTCTCCTCTGTAAATCTGACTTACCAATTTAAAAATATGCTAAATTTGAGAGACAGAGAGAGACAGAAGGACAGAAAGTGTCCATATAGGATGCTGCCATTGCAGGCAGAGGCTTCACTCACTGTGCCACAACACCAGCTCCAAACTGGGAAATATTTAACCTCTGCAGATCACTGAGTAGCAGCCACCTTTACGTTTCTTTAGTAAGACTGAAAAAATCCCCAGTACTGCACTCATTGGTAACAACTAAATCATTTCAAGGGCTTGAATCTAATCCACATACTCTCATCAGTTATCCTCAGCCCCATTTCTCTACTCAACCATTTGCTTTTGTTGCTCTGAGTACATTTTTCACTTGG
Organism: Ochotona curzoniae; assembly: GCF_017591425.1. Classification (NCBI taxonomy): domain Eukaryota; kingdom Metazoa; phylum Chordata; class Mammalia; order Lagomorpha; family Ochotonidae; genus Ochotona; species Ochotona curzoniae. The sequence goes on from NW_024465752.1 coordinate 9,527, forward strand.
CTGGTGCATCAGCAGAGTACAGGAAGATTCCATGAATGGCACACACAGACACCTGGCTTTTGATGCAACCCACAGTGCCAACACCTATAAGCAGGTGTGTCAGCGTGGGAGAGAGCCCAGCTTGAAGGAGCTGAATCAAATGGGAATTTGGGGAAGCCCTAGCCCAGGGAGAACGGCAAGGCAGGATCTCAGGGGCAGGGCCCTGGCTGTTGCCTCCAGTCAGGCATCCTCTGCTCTGAAGGGTCACGTGGTTCTGAGTATTTCCCAGATTCTGCTCTTCTGAAGGCTTCCATCTTGTGGTTCAAGTTTCCAGATCAGTGTCATTGCATGACAGCCTTGCTGCCTACACAGCAGGCAGAGGCCACTCTCTGATCGCCCTTTTTAAAAAGCTCATTTGTTTCCTTGTCATATTTCTGCCTTGTCTCCCATGTTAGTTCGAGGTGGCGGGGACCTGCTCTGTGGATCACTGCTGGGTCCTTGGTGCCAGCTCTGCTTCCTGTGGGCCCCTCAACCATCTGTGCTGCAGGAAGGAGTGCTCTTCTTGCAAACGTGCAGCTGGGTCAGGGCCAGCAGAAGGCTGAGTTCCCAATTCTAAAGGAGGAGGTGATGAGCAAAGGGGCCACCACACCTGTCCGTAGCACAGAGCATTAGCAGGCAGCTGGATCAGATGTGCACTTTGGTAAATGATATGGGCATCCCAAGCTTAGGCCTGACTCTTCAATGTTATCTGTGTCCTTTTACCGAATGGGCATATGCTTTAAGGGCGTCTTTCAGTATCTTAGTGTGGGGGCATCTAAAATAACCACAGGTTTACCATAGTGGCTATAAACACCAGGGCTTTAAAAAAAATTAACGTATTTGAGTGTTTTTTTTTTTAAGATTTATTTATTGGAAAGGCAGATATACAGATAGGAGAAGAGACAGAGAAGAAAATCCTCCATCGATAATTCATTCCCTAAGTGGCTGCTATGCCCAGAGCTGTGCCAACCCTAAGCCAGGAGCCCAGATCCTCTTCCGGGTCTCTGGGATGATTTTTTTGGAGCACCTAGCCTGGCCCGTTTCCCACACCTTCTTCCTCCTGAGAGTCTTGACACTCACTCCCTTTAATTTCTGCCATGTTCCCACTGGAACCTTGGCTATTTAGACACCTTATTTTTCCACCATAAATATGTGTCGCTGCATAATGAGCAGCTTTAGCTACTAACGTGCTGGCTGGTTTAACTTCAATTTAAACCTGAAAGCCCAGCTATCAGCAGCACCCAGACCTATAGGAAGCCCCTGTGCTGGTGTGAAGGCAGTGAAAAGGAGGGCAGCGCCTGAGTCGTCATCGAGGGTCAGGGGACACCCTTGTGAAACACTTTACCCTAGGATGTTAGTAAATAATGCCTTTTCTCTGCTACCAAGAGGATTTGATCTTCTCCCCCCTCTCTACTTCCCTCTCAGCTTCACCCTCCCTTTCCCTGCTGTTCTTCCTCCTTTGCCCCTCTAACCCACACTCCCTCTGGGCCTTGCAGCCCATGGTGGGCAGCCCCCAGCTGACCCCCCTGCTCTGGCCTGGCCTGACTCCCTCCAGTGCCTTTTTTTTTCAGGTTTCAAATAGCAACTATCAGTGCACTGTGATACACTGTGCGACAGAGCAGACCCTGGACATTTGTTGCATTCATTGGTCTGTTTGGTCTAATCTTTGACTTGGTGGTAGTTTTAAGCTCTTTATGAAAACAAGCAATGACTGGCATGGTTTCCTGACATCTTTCCCTTTGCTGCTCTTCAGTTCCCCTCTAGATGCTGTAGCAGATCAAAGCCTGTCAGAAGCAGCAATGCCTCGTTCTCTCTCAAATCACGGTGGGACAGAGAGTAACACAGGGTAACATGGATGTTTCAACAGCTACAACAATATCAGTGGTGAGAGGACAGGCTGGATTGTGTGGAATGGATACATGCCCATTATCACAGCTCCTTCTGTAACACGAGACAGAAACAATTCCGTGGAGCCAGGCCTGGGTAAGATAGCCACTTTATTTTCTAATAAGATATAAAATTCATTTAAAATGATGGGGATTATTATAATGATCTAGGGACTATAAAAAATTTATAATTTCCAATAGGCACATTAAGATTGAAAATTCACTATTGCTAGCTACTTGAAAGCTAATTATAAAGGGTGAATATCCCCTCTTGTTTGAGAAGTTAATCTTAAGTATCTTTAAATTTCCGAATCTATTTTACACATAAGGAAATTCTTTGCCTCTAATCATCAGTTTCAAAACTTTTTGGCACCAAGATAAACACTATTAAAATTGCTATCCATTTATTTTCCCCAGAAGTGTAGAGACAGAGAAAGAGAGATCTTCAATTTGCTGATTCACTCTTCAAATATCTATGGCACTTGGGGCTGGCCAGGTTGAAACCAGAAGGCAGTCACTCAGTCTGCACCTTTCATATCATTTGCAGGAACTACGTTAATTGAACCATAACCACTGTCTTTCAGGGTATTTAGCATTGAGAAGCTAAAATAGAGAGCAACCAGGATTTGAACACAGACACTCTGAAATACAAGGCAGGAGTCCCAACTAGTGTCTTAACCACTTTGCCGAATGTCTACTCCATAAACTTATCTTTTAAATTCATTGCCTCTGGAACTTTTTGAATTTCCATCTATCATGAACCCTTCTATATTGCTTTGAAGAGCTGTAGGGTTGCATCACTAATACGCTTCTTTTTCCACAACAGAATTCTTTCAAATTGTACACTGATAGACCTTTCCTTTTAACTTCATGTAATGTAATGCAGTGCCTGTGAAAACACAGTAGAATTATAGAAAAATAAAGATAATTCCTAGGGTTCAAATCATTGGTTACTGTGTCCGTGCATTCGCACTGCAAGGCCTCTCAGAAGCAGGTGGGACACTGGGTCTCTGACTGAAACCTGCTCCTGTGCGTGATGAGAATCACAGGCCTGAACACCAGTAGGAAAGTGTGTAACACCTTCCCTGACACGTTTACTTACTA
>NW_024465753.1:0-2608 GCF_017591425.1 Ochotona curzoniae
GGGGGTCTCAGGACGGGGCGTCTCATGCCTGGATCCCGGACGACCGCCATGTGCACATGGTGAGCTGTTTTCCCCGGGCCTGCTGGGTTTCGGGGGCCGCTTCCTTCGGGGTGAGTAGACCGAGGGGGGGAGGCCTCCAGGACTGGGCAGGTCCGGGACCCACCCGCCGCCTTCATGGGGCGGTGAATGGGATTTGGGAGGGGCGCGACCTTGGGCCTGGGTTATTTAAACCTCCAGCAGCCTCCCGGCAGCTGGTGGGTCTCAGGACGGGGCGTCTCATGCCTGGATCCCGGACAGCCGCTATGTGCACATGGTGAGCTGTTCCCTGGGCGGCCAGTGCGCCATTGTTGCCAGGCTCTGCCTGCTGGCCTCCCGGCCGGGGAGCTCTGGGATTTTGGTTCTTTGAGTTGCTGCTTAATTAGCTCCAGGTTGAACCCATTGTGCTTCTTGGACCTGAAACAGGCAGTAACTCTTCCTTAGCAAAACTTGCAATCACTAATAATGCTGAGCACCAAATACCAGTCATGCAGAAGCTATGGCTTGGGGCTTGTCCTGCAAAATTAGCTCCAACAGCTGGCTAATGTGTCAACTGGTAATGGAACAGAATAGATTAGGCATGACTGAGCAAACCTTAGCCCACAAGTAAAACTAGAAACCAGGAGGGAGCAGAGGTCATGCCGAGCCAGGCTCTTGGACCTGCTGGTCTGTGGGAGCCAGGGACGCTAAGCCACAGTGTCTAAGGCAGCGTTCAGGACAGGTGAGGGGCTGTGCCAAGCTGAGTCAGAGCATCCATTGGCAGGCATGTGATCTATGGCTGGGAACAGACCCGGTTGGGGAGCAAAGGGGACAACCCTAGCTGGGCTGAGGTTCCCACCAAGAGGTACGTGGCCTGGAAGGGGGGCTGCATTCTGATCTGGAAACAGTTGTAGTCTCCCTTGGCACAAGTGTGGACTGGGATTGGATGCACCGAACTGGGCCAGACCCTGACTCCGCCTGGTGTTCTGGAGGACCAGGGCAGATGTGGGATGGACTAGGCAGGGTCTCAAACCCCTACTGAGCCATGTGTGAGCCATACGTGGGTATGGACAAACCATGGCTGGGCTGGAACATCCAACAGCAAGAACCAGATTGGGTGGAAGGCCAGTCAGGAAAAGCCACAGTTCCTGCTATGACAGGAGGTGGACTGAGTAGGGTTGGCTCATGGACCCACTGGTAAGCATGAAACCTGGCATTGGGAGAGGTTCTGATGGAGGAGCCTGGGCAACTCCTCTGGCAGGACACAGACCCAGCAGGTAAACGCAAGAAACATGAAAGGAAACAGCCCAGAAAAGGCCATGGAAAGCTACCCACTGGCATACAGTTGGCAGACGTGGGGGCAAGACCAGGCTGAATCTGTCCACGTCATCCACTGGCAAATCCAGGCACCAGTGTGGGTCGACTCAGGGTCGGTCGCAACAAAGACTAGTGCACATTATGGAATGCCGAGGTGAGGTTGCCTGTACCGGAAGGGACCGCAGCGCCCAACCAGCCTGAGAACAAGAAAGGAAGTGGGCAGAGCCGGCAGGGAAATAAGGGAGGGTTCCTTTGCAGGACAGCTACTTCCGCAGAAGAGCATGGGCTGGGATGGGGGCAGACCAGACTAGGCAGAGCTACCACACCTGTGCGCCTCATGCGGACTAGGTCAGGGAAAAGCCGGGCTGGGATGATTATTCCTACTGGTGCAAACAAAATTAAAGTGGGCGAGGGTTGTTTGGGCTTAGACGCAGCATCAGCTGGAATCTGGGAGTGGGAGAGGCCTGGGGGGGAAATAGTGGGCTCATCCCTCTTGGGTCACCAGTTCCACAGGAAGACATAAAACGAAGATAGCGGCTGGGGTGGAATGGGGTGTGGGACAGACTGGATTACTGCTACACTTACTGGCAAACCAGGGTAGGGGGTGGGCCTGGTGGGGGTTATTGTGGGTCGCTCCAACTAGGCTGCAGCTCCCACTGGTTTATGTGAAGGCCAAGTATGTGCTGGGCAGAACCAGGCTGGACTGCAACACCCATTGGTTCCAGTGGAAGTCGGGAGTGAAAACAGAACCAACCCAGCAATTGCAACCACCAGCTGATTGGAGCGATGGACGGTGCCAGGCCCTGTACTTGTTAGCACATACAAGAAGTTTCTTTGGAGATCTTCCTAATCTAACTGCTGAACTCAGAACCCTAACGAAGAAAAGAGAGAAGACAGAACAGGTCAACCAACCATCTCAGCTATGATGAACTATGTCAATCAGTGGATTTTTCAAAGCCCTCATAGTGCTTGGAGTGGCAAGATTGACAGCGATTCATAACTGTTGCAACATCAAAACCACTCGAGCAAGAACCTCAGAGCATGCCCTACACCCGGGACTTGGGGAGGGTGGGAAATTGGGTGGGCCTTCTCCCTTAATACCCCCCCTTTTAAACATGAAGGTAACAATATGGAAAACATACTAGTATTATCCACTTTCCTGTAGCCCTTGAACCTTCTTACCCTAATTAACTATGTAAAGAATGTCAAAATAAAATTTAAAAAAAAAAGAAATCAAATAAAAATGAGGAATAGATTTAGCAAAATTGAAAAAAAA
>NW_024465754.1:0-507 GCF_017591425.1 Ochotona curzoniae
CCTCAATTCTCCCACAGCGTCTATAAAACACAATGCGCTGAAATGCAGCTTATTGAGTATTCCACCCAAAGTGATGATCTAGCTGCTCCTTTGAAATGCAGACAACTCCACGTTCAGCGAGAACATCAGCGCCAACGCTGTTTTCAGCTACCGTGGAAAACCAAGGTTCTGGCACCATTTACAACACAAAGTACCTGTTGGCTATAGGTAAGAAACTCAGAATGTGAAACTGCTTCACAATGCAAAACCCGCTTCGAACGAAATCCTTCATTTCTGACACAACGTATATAAAACACAATCCGCTGAAATGCAGCTTATTGAGTACTCTGAACAAAGTGAATATCTACCTGCTCCTTTGAAATGCAGACAACTCCACGTACAGAGAGAACATCAGCGCCAACGCAGTTTTCAGCTACCTTTAAAAACCAACGTTCTGGCATCATTTACAGCACTAAGTACATGTTAGTATAGGTAATAAACACAATATGCTGAAATGCAGCTTATTGA
>NW_024465755.1:0-1169 GCF_017591425.1 Ochotona curzoniae
ACCTTTGAAAACCAAGGTTCTGGCACCATTTACAACGAAGTACATGTCAGGTATAGCAAAGAAAAACACAATGCGCTGAAATGCAGCTTATTGAGTATTCCACAAAAAGTGATGATCTAGCTGCTCCTTTGAAATGCAGACAACTCCACGTTCAGCGAGAACATCAGCGCCAACGCAGTTTTCAGCTACCTTCGAAAACCAAGGTTCTGGCACCTTTTACAACACTAAGTACATGTTAGCTGTAGGGAAGAAACTCAGAATGTGAAACTGCTTCACAATGGAAAACCCGCTTCGAATGAAATCCCTCATTTCTCACACAACGTCTATAAAAGACAAAGCGCTGAAATGCAGCTTATTGAGAATTCCGCACAAAGTAATGATGTAGGTGCTCCTTTGAAATGCAGACAACTCCACATTCAGCGAGAACATCAGCGCCAACGCTGTTTTCAGCTACCTTTGAAAACCAAGTTTCTGGCACCATTTAAAACACTAAGTACATGTTAGCTATAGGTAAGAAACACAGAATGTGAAAGTGCTTGGCAATGGAAAACCACCTGCGAATGAAATGCCACATTTCTCACACAGTGTCTTTAAAACGAAATGCGCTGAAATGCAGCTTATTGAGTATTCCACACAAAGTAATGATGCACTGCTCCTTTGAAATGCAGACAACTCCACGTTCAGCGAGAACATCAGCGCCGATGCAGTTTTCAGCTACCTTTGAAAACCAAGGTTCTGGCACTATTTACAACACGAAGTACATGTTAAGTAAAGTTAAGAAACGCAGAATGTGAAACTGCTTCGCAATGGAAAACCCGCTTCGAACGAAATCCCACATTTCTCACACAGTGTCTATAAAACACAATGCGCTGAAATGCAGCTTATTGAGTATTCCACCCAAAGTGATGATCTAGCTGCTCCTTTGAAATGCAGGCAACTCCACGTTCAGCGAGAACATCAGCGTAAACACAGTTTTCAGCTACCTTTGAAAACCAAGGTTCTAGCATCATTTACAACACTATATACACGTTAGCTATAGGGAAGAACCTCAGAATGTGAAACTGCTTGGCAAGGGAAAACCACCTGCGACGAAATCCCTCATTTCTCACACAGCGTCTATAAAACACAACCCGCTGAAATGCAGCTTATTGAGTATTCCGCACAAAGAA
>NW_024465756.1:0-765 GCF_017591425.1 Ochotona curzoniae
GTAAGAAACACAATGCGCTGAAATGCAGCTTAGTGAGTATTCCACAAAAAGTGATGATCTAGCTGCTCCTTTCAAATGCAGACAACTCCACCTTCAGCGAGAACATCAGTGCCAACGCAGTTTTCAGCTACCTTTGAAAACCAAGGTTCTGGCACCAGTTACAACACTAAGTACATGTTAGCTATAGGTAAGAAACACAGAATGTGAAAGTGCTTGGCAATGGAAAACCACCTGCGAATGAAATGCCACATTTCTCACACAGTGTCTTTAAAACGAAATGCGCTGAAATGCAGCTTATTGAGTATTCCACACAAAGTAATGATGCACTGCTCCTTTGAAATGCAGAAAACTCCAGGGTCAGCGAGAACATCAGCGCCGATGCAGTTTTCAGCTACCTTTGAAAACCAAGGTTCTGGCACTATTTACAACACGAAGTACATGTTAAGTAAAGTTAAGAAACACAGAATGTGAAACTGCTTCGCAATGGAAAACCCGCTTCGAACGAAATCCCACATTTCTCACACAGTGTCTATAAAACACAATGCGCTGAAATGCAGCTTATTGAGTATTCCACCCAAAGTGATGATCTAGCTGCTCCTTTGAAATGCAGGCAACTCCACGTTCAGCGAGAACATCAGCGTAAACACAGTTTTCAGCTACCTTTGAAAACCAAGGTTCTAGCATCATTTACAACACTATATACACGTTAGCTATAGGGAAGAACCTCAGAATGTGAAACTGCTTGGCAAGGGAAAACCACCTGCG
>NW_024465757.1:0-2383 GCF_017591425.1 Ochotona curzoniae
AAACTAAACTGTGGGTTGCTTTTTTACTTTGTTGATTGTTTCCCTTGCTGTACAGAAGCTTCTTAGTTTGATGAGGTCCCATTTGTTTATTCTGTTCTCAACTGCTATTGCTTTTGGTGTCCTTCTTAGAAAGTCGGAACCTACTCCTAGGTCTTGCAGGGTATTTCCTACATTTTCTTGCAAGAGTTTGAAGGTTTCTGGATGTAGGTTTAGGTCTTTTATCCATGTAGATTGGATCTTGGTGTATGGTGATAGATGTGGGTCTATCTTTTTGTTTCTACAGGCTATCAGCCAGTTGTCCCAACAACATTTACTAAAGAGGCCTTCCCACTGGCTTGAGTTGTCATTGGTCTTTTTGTCAAAGATTAATTGGCTGTATTTGTGTGGGTTCCCTTTTGGTGCTTCTATTCTATTCCATTGATCTTCCTTTCTGTCTTTGTGCCAGTACCAGGCTGTTTTGATAACCACTGCTCTATAGTATGTCCAGAGGTCCGGGATTGTGATTCCCCTGCTAACTTCTTATTTTTCAGGATGGTTCTAGCTATTCGTGGTTTTTTGTGTTTCCAGATGAACTTTTGAATCATTGTATCCAGTTCCGTGAAGAATGTTTTGGGCAATTTGATTGGAATTGCATTGAAAATGTATATTGCTTGTGGTAGTATAGACATTTTAATGATATTGATTTTGCCTATCCAGGAGCACGGGATGTTATTCCATTTTTTGAGGTTTTGTTCAATTTCCTTTTTAAATAGTTTGTAGTTTTCTTCGAATAGGTCTCCTACGCTTTTGGTTAGATTTATTCCCAAATACTTCATACTTCTCTCTGCTATTTTGAATGGTATCCTGTTGGTTAGATCTTCTTCCATCTTGGTGTTATTTGCGTACACTATGGCTGTTGATTTTCGTTCGTTAATTTTGTACCCCGCCACTCTGCCAAACTCTCGTATAAGTTCTAGCAGTTTCTGTATTGAGTCTCCTGGTTTTTCTATGTATAGGATTATGTCATCTGCATATAGTGAAAGCTTGACTTCTTCGTTTCCTATACGTATGCCTTTGATTTCTTTTTCTTGTCTTATGGCCTCTGCAAGTACCTCTAGGACTATGTTGAATAGCAGTGGTGATAGCGGGCACCGTTGTCTTGTTCCAGATCGCAGTGGGAAGGGTTCTAGCTTTTCTCCATTCAGTATGATACTGGCGTTGGGTTTTTCATAAATTGCTTTGATTATGTTGAGTGGGAGAAGATCTTTGCACACGATATAGGCGATAGGGGGCTAATTTCCAGGATATACAAAGAACTTCAAAACAACCAAAAAACCAAAACAAACAAGCCACTCAAGAAATGGGCACGGGAAATGGGCAAACATTTCACAAACGAACAAGTCCAAATGGCAAACAAACATATGAAAAAATGTTCCAGCTCCCTAGCAATAAGGGAAATCCAAATTAAAACATCGATGAGGTACCACCTAACACCAGCAAGATTGGCCCACATAAACAAGAACACCAACGACGCTTGCTGGCGAGGATGCGGGGATAAGGGAACCCTACTCCACTGCTGGTGGAGCTGCAAATTGGTACAGCCTCTATGGAAATCAGTCTGGAGAACACTCAAACAACTCAAAATCTGCATACCATATGACCCAGCAATAGCACTCCTAGGAATATATCCAAAACACCTGTTCCACGACAAACCAACATGCATCCCTATGTTCACTGCAGCACAATCAGTAATTGCAAAAACATGGAAGCAACCAAAATGCCCATCAGCAGAAGATTGGATAATAAAGCTTTGGTTCATCTACTCCATGGAATACTACTCAGCTATTAAAAAAAACAAAATGCAGTTCTTTGTGGCTAAATGGGCACAACTGGAAACTATAATGCTAAGGGAAATGAGCGAATCCCAAAAGATTAGATACCACATGTTTGCCTTGATTTAACCTGTAATTTTTTGTTTGGTTGTTTGTTATTTTTTGAATCTGTCATTGATACTGTCTCAACCCAGATGTTTCGAAGAATGGAACTTGCATTATTTTTAACATATTGTTTACCCAATACTATGTCAATTAATTCCATAATGTTGTATATTGATACTGAGGCCTTGTTGGGGCTTTTAACTGACCGGATCTTTACTCTGTTAGACCTATCTTCAGACCATAGAAGGTCTCCCCAAGAGGCCACTGAACTTATCTGGACAATAAGACGCTGAACTTTATGCTAGGCATGTGTTTGCAAGCAATGAATCTCAACTGAACTTGAACTATGGTTATGCAACAAGGTGGAGGAATCCACCATGGGGGAGGGGTATGGGAGGGGTGGGGGGAATCCCCAGCGCCCATAAAACTGTACTACATAATACAATGTAAGCAACAATAAAAAAAAA
>NW_024465758.1:0-7150 GCF_017591425.1 Ochotona curzoniae
ACATAGGTTAGCTCCATCTGGCTAATCCCAACATCATTTGCAGATTGTAGGTGAAAAATACAATTGCACCCAGCTTAGCCACACAGTGCCCTCCAGGTTATTGGTACGGGTGGCTTATATCTGTGCATTTGGCACATCAACAAAGCACTGTCCCCATCAAAGTGTGCTCCATTTTTTCTCAAGTTTGTGGTTTAATGTTTAACATGGATTATATTATTAACATGAATTGAAATGTATTAGTATATGACTGTGTCCTGTGAAAAATGAGAATGAACTCTGTCTCCAAGGAAATTATACCATATTTCAAATTTATCCTGGGCCATCATAAAATACTTACAGCTAAAGGGAACCTTTGAACTCACATGCACAAGTACATTTCAAACTCTGAGTTGCAACTCAATGACAAGCTATGAAATGAAAGTTTAAAATGTAATAGATTTAACGATTAATTAACATAATTAATAATGTAATAGAAAATAATGTAATAGAGAAAGACTACGTCAGAGAGAAGTTTACAGAGTCAGACAAAGCATTATTTTGTGAAACTTGGTTTTCAGTTATGCATGTAGAAGTGTGTCCTGAGCCTCGGTGTAAGAGTTTTCACCTGCGGCTTGTGGACAAATAAAAATCATGGATCCTGGCTGATGATTTGTAGTAGCATTGTTTCCACCTAAGATCTCTAACATTTATAGGAATCTCAAAGAGAAGGTATCATTTTCTTGTGAACCATTACTAAGCATTATTGACACATGGTAATTATAATGTGGTTGGTCATATCTCGTATGGTGGGATTTATTTGCCATGTGTCCTTTCCTTTTCTTCCAGTAAATCCTGCTTTTGTGGGTGAAGGTAGCCCCTCTGTGCTTATGGAAACCCACTGCTGACTGGATCTGACTGGTGCAAGTCACCCCAAGGTGAGTCCTAAGGGACAAGGACCTGAGAGTCACCACGGAGAAGGCACCTGTCCAAGGCAACACAAACTTTGCTGTTTTTTTTTTTTTATTTAAGATTTATTTGTATTGCAAAGTCAGATATACAGAGAGGAGGAGGGACAGAGAGGAAGATCTTCTGTCCAATGGTTCACTCGGTGTTGGCTTCTGGTGTGGCAGTGGATACAGTTGGTACTAAATTGGTTTTTCATAATGAGGTTTGCTTTGAGATATAGTTAATTCTTTTAGGGGTAATTAAGTGACTTCGTTAGCAATTTTCGCATTGTGAATGATAGAGTCTTTATTCAAATGGGCATTGACCCAAGAGAAACTTATGATCTCAAAGGTGAAAAGTTCTCCTAGTCTGTTTTCTGTGGCAATTACAAAATATCTGAGGCTGGGTATTTTTTATAAAGAAACGTTTCTTTAACTCCTATTTTGGGAGGCTCAAAGTCCAAGAATGGGTGGCCCCTTCAGTTCAGTCTGTGTCTGAGGGTCTTTTGGCTATATCACAAGGAGGTAGATGATCTCATGATGGGAGATAGGAAACAGGAAGAGAGCAGTCACCGGGTGAGTTGAGAAACAGGCTTGAGTTATTTTGGGGTGTGTCTGTTTAAGGCCTTCATGGTAGCACAGCTGTCTAAGCTCCCTGCCACTAGCAGCGCTGACCCTGGCATCAAGTAGCTGAATAATGATTCCAGTCCCCGCTGCTCCACTTCTGATCCAGCTCCCTGCTAATGTGCCTGGGAAAGTAGTAGAAGTGATTGGATCCTTGCCATGCATGTGGGAGTAGAATTACAAGTTTCTTGATTTGGTCTGTTCCAGCTCTGACCATTGCAGTTATTTGGGGGTGAACCACTGGCTGGAAGAATGTCTTTTTCCTTTTGACTCTCTTGTCTCTGTCATCCTGCATTTCAGAGAGAGAGAAATGGAAACGGAGAGGGAGAGGGGAGGGAAGAAAGAAGGGAGGGAAGGAGAGATTGATCAATTGATCGACTGACTGATTGATTTATTGATCTTCTGTCTGCTGGTTCACTTCCCAAATGCCTACAACAGCTCGGACTGAGCCATGCAGAAGCCAGGAGCCAAGAACTCTAACTTGATATCTTGTGTGTGGCAGAAGCACAAGTACTTGGATCATCAGTTCTGCTTCCCAAGTGCATTACCTGGAAGCTGAATTGGAAGCTTGGAGAGGCTGGGACCAACCAGACAGGCTGATACGGATATGGGCAATCCCAGTAGCAGATTAACCCACTGCACAACACCTACCCCAAGCTTGTAATTTCTTTTTCTTAACAACTCATTCTTTCAGGAAATAACCAGGGTTCAGACAGAACTACGTTAATCCCTCTGAGTGTGGCATCCTCAATGACAAAGCCCCTCTTCTTAAAGGCTCTACCACCTCTTGACATTAGCATCCCGAGAGCCAAACTTCCAGCACTTGAACCTTTGGGGGAAACTCAAACCAGTTCCAAACTGTAACTGAAGGAGATGAGGAAAACATAGGAAATTGGAAGTAGAAATACTCTCCAGTGGCTAGTCCGGGGTAGATAGTTCAGAGCTACTGGATGAGTCTAACCAGGGCCTGGTTCTAACACCAGGGCCTAGGGGTCACCTAGGCTTTAGGGTTTTGCACCCATTGTGCTTGACTCAGCTTTTCTTTAAAGCTGACCTCTGTCTCCATAGAATCTACACTTCAGCTTAGGTGCCTCTTTAGATGAGCTTACCTTTCCCCTTGGCCAGCCCTTCAAGGCGAGAGAAGGTGCTGCCCAGTCTAATTGCAGTGCATGCCTGTACTCGGGTCGGTCATTTTTGCCACAGGAGACAGGATTGAGTAGCCTGTCCATCTTGGAGTTAATTCATGTCTGTGTTGGCGAACTTGAAGTGTGTTCATCACCACTTTTGTGAATACTCAGGCAGTTACTATGAGGGCAGGCTGTGAATGGTGCCTTTGGTGAAAGCCAGAAGGCTCAGAAAGCTTGCTAAAGATCACTGTGTGCAGTGATGGAGATCTGGTCAGAGGCAGGGACTGAGACCCAAAAGGCAACAGAGAAGAGGGTGTATGACGTGCAGAATGACCAAGTTAATATTACAGTAATTTAGCAGATGAGAATTCAAACCAGGGAGCTGCAGCACAGACAGGAAGGGAAGGACTGTAAAGATACTGAGAAGAAGAAGAAACAACACATATATTCTGAGAGGCATAGGAGAATGATCTCCTAATCTCACGGGAAATGATCACAAACAACAGAAACAACCCCCAATACCAGAATGCATAAAAAACATACAAAAATGTGTGAAGAAACTCTTTCAGGGTCAAGTCAGCAGATCAAAGAACCTGGATAGGCCACTACTGTGAAAAACAAATGAAGATTACAATAAAGAGAAAGATTTAGCAGTTAAGCACTAAGCAACTGTGTCCAAGAATGTCATTTATAGCTGAAGCATCCCTGGTTAAGAGAGAAGCCCTATAGGATGGCAGAAACATCAATGATCTTTTTTTTTTTTTTTTAGGAAAGACTCGCTGTTTGAAAGGCAGAGACACATCAGGTCAGGGCGATACAGACTTGCCTGGTTCATGGGCAACTGAGAGAGAGAGGGAGAGACAGACTTTTATTTCAGGCAGTTTTATCCATCAGAATCTAGCAGACTGCTCCTTGGCAGGAGACAGCCCCTGACCACTTCCACATGGCAGGCCGACTGCGTGAAGGGATTAGCTGCCCAGCATATGCACCACTGGGCTCCTATACATCTTAGGTGTGGGGGATGGAGAATGCAGCAGCTCCTCATGTTTGCACATGTTACTGGCCGTTAGCACTGGGTGCTCATGGTGGGCACTGACCTTCTATGCAGAGACAAGGTTAAGCTGTTTTGGCATCCAGACCTTTCTGGAAGGGGGGGTCAGCTTGACTTTCACATGGTGGTGGAGTCATTTCTGCTCTGCCCAACCTAACAAGACTTAAAAAAAAAAAAGCCTTCATAATTGGAAGTAATAAAGCTGAGTTCAACCAGAAGTTCAGTTTGGTTTAAAGTGTATGGATGTAGAGGAAGGCAGTGTTTGTATAAAGAACTAGAATTGGAAAGAATAGAGATCAGGACATGGAGAGTCTTGATAGCCAGAAAGAAGCAGTTAAAGCTTTTAGAGTAGAGGAAAATGTGAGGCAGACTGTTACCAAAGCTCATCTGATGCAGTATGTACAAGATTTGCCAGTGAGTAAATAATAGTAATACAGGTGAGAGGATGTAAGTGAGAGATGACTGACTGGATATAGATGACAGCATAATGATAGAGGCAGAATGAATGTGAGATTTTGCAGACTTATAGCTTTAGCATTAATGTAAACTATAAAAGAATATTCCAGCTTTGTGTTTCTAAAAATTATTACTGTAAATCAAATAAAAGGAAATGTGCATAGACATATTTAAGTAAAGAAAACAGTTTTAATTCTTTTGGAGGTGTGGCATGCTATGCATTCCTGGAGGACTAAGGTTGTTGTAAGGTACTAAGAAAAGAATAAAAGACTTTGGAAATGACATAGATTCAAAGGTCTTGCCTGATTCCACTGGGATTGTTCAAGAGCTTGGGGTGGGGGTTGGGGGAAGGTGAAAGCAGGGAATAAAGGGGCCATATATTAGTGCTGTTGTAATTACTATGTTCCCTGTGGTCTGAAATGCTAAAAATGAATGTTTCCTCTATTACAAGGATATAGACCTTTCTCACTGCAAAGCTATTAGCATATATAATGCACATGTCTGAAATATCATGGCTTCTCTGTCATTCTTGGGAGATCTTCAGGGACCTGGGTTATTGTATGGTCCTGAATTGGAGCCAACGCGTAATTTGTGGTCCTGCAGTTTTCCAGTATATTTTCAAAAATCAGTTCAAGCAATTTTCCACATACGTAATGGCTCAGTTTTTTCCAATAAATTAAAATGTTTGCATTGTCTTAACTCTGGACAAAATTGCTACGTAACTTGCAAATGAGAAAGCACATTAACATACTTCATCAAGTGCCAGCCTCTCTATGAACAAGATAATTTAACATGCAATTCTAAAAATCTATTAATGGAATATTTCTTTTAAAATACATAAACAAGCTTTTCTGAAGTTGAAACATACATAAACACCTGCTCTGCTTACACATCCTGGGGCATATTAAGTCACAAGTAAATGAATGACATTTCTTTCTTCCTTTTGTACAAATACATTTCCTCCTGCATGCGGAGGGCAGAAATTATGCTCAAACATACTCAACATTTTCTCTCAGATTTCAGTTTTTCCATCACAGAAGTAGAATCAGGCAAGAAATGTTACTTCCCTTATTGAGTTTTACTTCAGCCCATGTCAATTTAGCATATTTTAAAGTCTGTATAATTTCTTAAAAATGAAAGTGCCATTCTAATGTTAATTTGAATCAATCTTCCAAACATATGGTTCTAGGGTTCTGAAAGGGGCCCACTTAAGGGGACTTTTTAAAAGTGAACAAAAAAGTGCCCAATTCACATTTAACCTACTTACATGAAAAAGGAACTGCTTTGGTTAAGAATAAACTTCCACAAGCTCAGGTTCAAGCTAAACATCCCAGCTTATAAGTGAGGAAATGAGACAGCAAATAGTAACTCTTTCACACCAATATAAGAAAACTGCATTTATTTTTGAACAGTTGACAGACATTTTCATTTTAATTAAATTATCTACTGAAATAATTTTGATAATTAGACAACAACCCAAAAAATCCCATTTCTCCCAAAGAGGTAGCAAAGAGTCATCAGAGAAAAAATGGAAAAAGGAGTAAAAGGATTATTAAATGTGATTGATCAGGATTACAATTACACATTAACTCAATGTTTTTTAGCAGTTCAGAAGCCTTTATTCCATTTCCATGTAATGCTAATATTAAGTGGATAGCCAGCTTTGTTATTAATGCTTTCCTAAAGGAAGTTACTTAGCACAACTTTTATATCTTCATTTTCATTACTGCATAGCAGAATCGCAGAATATCTTTTTAGGTTAAAGGTAATCTGATCTGGCTCCTTCTTTTTACAAGGGAAGATACTGAGGCCCAGGAAAGTTGGCCAACTTGTTGTCTAGTACTTAGCTCCTTGGCAGGACTAGTTCTGGAACTCTGTAGCCATGCACTGCACAGCCTAGCACTGTTGCACTTCACAGACAAGCAAGCACAAGAACAACAAAAGCCTCTCCAAGCCAAAATGGAATTTCTTTCCCTCTCAGTTCCCTCCTTTCAGAAGTTCACACCAGAACCAAAGTTCTTGTTCCAAAAGGAGAAAAATTTCTCTAAGAATCACATTTGGGCCTCATACATTGGCAAAATCCATCAGCAAACAACCTGTTTCCATGATTTGCTGGGGGTGAGAACAAAACTTTCCAGGAAATAAAGCCAACACCCAATCCTAAAGGCCGAAATCCTCCGGAAAGACTAAACCTTGCCAAATAATTGAAATGCGCGTAGGGGAAAACAGGAGCATTTGAACAAGAAGGGAGGTTGTGGTCATAGGCAGCTAGTTCAGGGTCAGGAGCTTGGAAGCCACACCTTCCCCACCCACAAAATCCTTTCTGCCCACCTGTGATGCTCATGTGGAACCTGAAGGGGGCAGTATTGTATTGTTACATAAACACTCCCCTGGCAAGCCCCCCAAAGAGCCAAGATGGGGAGGGGCTTTCTGTCTTGGTCCTGTGCTTCCTTTGCTCTGGTTCTCCGACTCCTGTCCTCCCCAGTACCTGCTTGCTCTCTGGCTTCCCATGGACAAATTCCAAGGACAGGCAGTCCCTGAACATGGCCCCTGGATGTGTGTATTCCTCATCCTCTGTTTCCTGCTCAGGTGGGACAGTGAAGATGTTCATGCTAAGATGCTTTGTAATTTGTGTACTTTCAATATTTCCAGGAAAGGTGAGGTTTAGCAGTAACGGAATATGGATAGAGAAGCCAGGAAAAGGTGAATGTTTGCAGCTTTCTAACTGTCCAAGTCATTCACTGTGTGTCTCTCAGGATAACTTACATTGCTGGGGAAGCTGGAATATAGGTCTTCAGAATAATGGATGGGTTTCATAGTAATGACCATTTGTTCCTCTTGAGGTTTCGATTCAGACTAGATTGCCAATGGACTTGTTAGCTAGTTTCTAGTGGGCCCTGTTATCACCAAGCTTGGTTAATAAATACTTGGGCTTCTTTCACTACAAAAACAGGAGAACCTTACATTAC
>NW_024465759.1:0-136060 GCF_017591425.1 Ochotona curzoniae
AGACACAGAGAGAGAGATAGAGAAGAGAGGAAGAGATGCAGAGAAAGAAATAGAGAGAGAGACAGAGAGAGTGACATCTTACATTCACTGGTTCATTCCATTCCCCAAATGGTTGCAATGGCCAGAGCTGGGCTGATTTAAAGCCAGGAGCCTGGAGATTCTTCCACGTTTTACCACGTGGGTGCAGGACCCCAAGCACTTGGGCCAGCCTTTGCTGCTTCCCCCGGCCATTAACAGGGTGCTGGATTAGAAGTGAAGCAGCTGGGACATGAACTGGTGCTGAGAGGAAATGCTGGCACTTGGAGGCAGAGAATTAGCTTGATACACTGTGTTGACTCCAAAAAAAAATTTTTTTTAATCTCATAAAGTTTGAGGAGATGCTAATGCAGCACCTGCATGGCCCTTAGTGTCAGCTGCTTCAACTTTGGTCCCTCAGCCGCTCCTTTGCTTCACCCTAGTCCTGACCCAGGTAGAAACTACAAGTCAGTGAATGCCGTGGGCTCCTTGCTCTGGATCAAGGTCAGTGGGTCACGTCTGGTAATGGCCTTCTTGCTGGCAGCATCCTGAAGAGGTGCAGGACATCACATGGCATGGGACAAGGACCACCCATGTGCATGCATCCTAAGGCCCCTTTCTCATCTTAGGAAACCAGTAGCATTTAGTGATGTAGGCTCCATCCTAACAACTCTATGTAACCCGAATCACCTGCCGGACCTCACTGCTGAATACCAGGATCAGATCAGCTCTCCACCACTTAGTATCTCACAATTGGATCAACTCCAATGCGAGTTCTGGAGGCAATAAGACATATTCAGACCGTAGCAGGTTGCCTCCAAGTTTTAGCTATTGTTTAGTTACTGGCTGCTGTGGTGAACATGGATGTGCAAATGTCTGTCTGAGACCCAGCTTTCAGTCCTTCCAGACACGTACCCAACCGTGGGAGGGCTGCATCGTGAGCTGATGCTGCCTTTCATTTCCTGAGGCGCTGCCATGCTGTTCGCCAAAGTGGTGGCACGGCTGTTCTGCCTCACAGGTCCCCCGACAGCACAGTGCCCCCACTTACTTTTTTCTCCCATGAAGGCTCCAGTTTGTTTATATCCCTGTCAACATTTGTTATTTCCTGTTTATTTTAATTTGTTGTAGCTGCTATCCTTTTGGAGATGAGGAGGTTCTAGTGTATTTTTTTTATTGCAAAACAAAAGTCTTTAAATTAACATGCTTCTTAAATATCTGCATGTACCTTATGACAAAATATTCCATTTCCTCCTTCTCATACCTTAGGCATTTTAAATGATGATTTGTGTATATTTTTATTATTTTTTTTATTGGAAAGGCGGATATACAGAGAGGAGAGAGAGAGAGGAAGATCTTCCGTCCGATGATTCACTCCCCAAGTGAGCGCAACGGGCCGATACTATGCCGATCCAAAGCCAGGAGCCTCTTCCGGGTCTCCCACGCGGGTGCAGGTTCCCAAAGCTTTGGGTTGTCCTCGACTGCTTTCCCAGGCCACAGGCAGGGAGCTGGAAGGGAAGCGGGGCTGCCGGGATTAGAACCGGCGCCCATATGGGATCCCAGGCGTGCAAGGAGAGGACCTTTAACCACTTGCGCCACCGCGCCGGGCCCAGATTTGTGTATATTTTTAAAGATTTATTTTATTTTGTTGGAAAGTCAGATATATAGAGAGGAGGAGATACAGAGAGGAAAATCTTCTGTCTGCTGGTTCACTCCCCAAGTGGCAACAGCTGGAGCTGTGCTGATCTGAAGCCAGGATCCAGCAGCCTCTTCCGGGTCTCCCACGCAGGTTCAGGGCCCCAAGGCTTTTGGGTCATCCTCAACTGCCTTCCCAAGCCACAAGTAGGGAGCTGGATGGGAAGTGGGCCTGCCTAGACACAAACCACTGCCCATATGGGATCCCAGCGTGCTCAAGGTGAGGATTTTACCCACCCTGCTATCATGCTGGGCCCAGTGTATTGGTTTTGCTGCATAAAGCCCACTTCAAAATCAGGAGGTTGAAGGAAGCACAGCATACTGAGCAACATGGACTGGGCTCAGCTGGATGGATCTTCCATCTAGTCAGTCTCACTTAGGGGCCCGGATGGCTGCCGGCTGGCCTGTTTGGAATTCTTTCTACTGAGACCCTGTGCTTCACACCAGCCCTCCTCCAGCTGCTCCACCAGGCTTGTCTACACGGGTCAGCTTCCACCAGAACAAACTGAAGCCACAGAAGCGGCACAGCCTTACTTCCTCCACGTTCTGTTGGTCAAAGCAAATCGCCAGGTCATCCACATTCAAGGGTTGGGAAAACTTTTTTTTTTAATTTGACAGCAACAACTGGGGTTCATTTATTTCCTGCTAGGCCTGGCAGTCTGGGGGCATAATACAAAGGTGTTGGGGTGTGTGGGTTGGAATAGTCTGGTGTTTTTGTGGCTGTCTGGGTGGTAACTGTGACAGGGTATGAAGGGACTGGAGTGACCCTTCCAGAGCAGAGAGAGGACCCTTGGGCAAAAACACCATCCCTTGAGGATTTGCAAAGTGCCATTGCAAAGGGGCGGGTTATAGGGGAAGGCGTCACTACCACCTTTTCCCCACGGTGCCCTGACCCCACAAGTCTAGCAGAGTGCTTTCTCAACAATTTTCATACCAGACAGATTCTGCATTTGAGATTCACACTGGTAAGACTTGCTCAGTTTGTGAATTGCCAAGGGTCTGATTCACACCTGCAGAACTGGACTGTGATGAAAATTATAGACTCCAAGTCGCTAGGTTGACAATGTCAGACTTCTCCCCTCAAATCAGTGGGTATTTGTAAAGAAACAGCTTTTTCAGGCAAAGGTTACAGAGGCCAAAAACCTAGAGTTCACCGTTCGTTTGCCCAAAGTAGCAGTGTCACGGTTACATGCACCTGCCTGGTCCTGTGCTATTGAGAGCATTTTGCAATTAGCATTTCCACGGTCTTTATAAGACGCCCAGCCGGACGCTTCTCCTGGAAGCCTGCGGTGGCCAGATGAGCTTCCCCTGAGCTCCACCATCTTCTTAAGACTCCAGGAAGTCAAAGATTCCACAAAACTGAAGGCTTCTAAAGCCCCGAGCCTTTCTAATCAACACAGATAGAGCCAGATTCAATTGCCAGGGGCTGTGGCCAGGGCAGCCTCGGAGAGCTGGCACTCCTGGGGCTTCTCTTCACTCAGTGGTCGATCTGGAGAACTTGGAGAAGATTGTCTACTTTTTTAGTTTAGTGACTGCTACAATAATACTGCATAACAAAACACTCAAGCTACAGCAGCAGGAGACATCAAGCTTTTCTTTTTTCTTCCTCATAACTTGGCAGGGATTCAGCTGGTCTTGGCTGGGCCAGGCTGCATTCCAGCAAGTTCAGATCCACTCCATGGAACTTTGTTCTCATTGGATCAACAGCTCTCCGAAGCGTTCCATTTCCATGGAGAATGAGAAGGGCCTGGAGGGCCGGGGAGCCATCCATGCATGTTTAAGGCTTTTGCTCTGTCAGTCTAAGCCACAGGAGCATGCCAAAAATCAGTAGACTAGAAACATAAACTCTTTGTCCACTGGGAAGGCCCCACAGCTACAGGACAAAGTGAGGTGTGTAATCCTTTTAAAAAAATATTCATTTATTTTTATTTAAAAAAATATTTTACTTACTTCTATTTGAAAAGCAAAGGGGATAAGAGACAGAAAGAGAATGTTTCCAGGCATTGGTTCACTCCTCATGTGGCTGTAAAAGCCAGAGCTGGGCTGGTCTGAAATGAATAGGTTGGAGCTTCCATCAGGTCTCCCAGGTGGGTGCAGGGGCTTAAGCACTTGGACCATCTTCTGCTGCTTTCTCAGGCGTATTAGCAGGATTGGAAATGCAGCAGCCGAGACTCGAACCGGTATCCATATGGGATGTCAGCACAGCAGGCAGCAGAGAATTCACATATATGCCACTGTGCCAGCCCTGAAACGTATAATCCCAATAGAATGGTGTTAGGAATTGAGCTCAGTGACATTTGTCACACTTACCCAGAGGGGTTTGTGTGGAGGGTGAGAGTTTGGGTGAAATCCAAGTTGTTGGGACAGCAGGGGGCTATTTGAGGATCTGTAGGGAGTGGACCGTTTTGGAATAGCACAGAACCCAGCTGAGGAGCTGCCAGAGCCGAGGAGTCCAGGCTGGGTCCTAGAAGGGAGGAGCAGTGCTGAGAACTCATGATGGAAGTCTCTGCCAGCAGCCCTGCCTGGTCCCTTCACCATCATTGACTTCTGCTTGGGTCCTGGGGACAGCTCAGTCCTTCAAGCAGACCCATGCAACATTGTTGAGGTTCCCTGCTGGAGGAGTTAAACCTGAGGAAGGAGAGGGGCTTTCCTCCCCCATATCATAAACCTTCACTGTGGAGCTTTGGATCCCCATGGTCCACAGAGCACCTGCAGTGGCTGGTGACAGGGTGGGAGGGAGGGAATGATCTGCCCAGCGGCGGCAGAGGTAGCAGCCTGGAGATGTGGCACCCGGGCAGCAATGTGAATGCCCTTCTATCAGAAGGGGCAGGGACAGGGGGGTTGAGCGGCAGGGGTCTGATGCACTCCCTGGGGACAGTGTCCTGGCTCAATACATCCTCTGACTCATGACAAGATCCCAGCCCTGGTCAGGTGCAGGCACAGTGTGCGGGCCGCCCGTGCAGACTTTAGGATCTGACAAGCTCAGTGCATGGTTTCCTTTGTGAAGCCAAGACAGGTGATGGTCTACAATATTTTCAGTAACCATTCCCCTGTTTGCCAAGGACCTCGCATGTCCTCTGTGGCAGGTGCTGTGTTAGGGGAGGTAAACAAGAAGCTCATTATCGAGTGCAGGGGTCATCAGACGACCACCTGTGTCTGCCACCCACTTTTGTAAATGGAGTATTATTGGAACACAGCCATGTACATTTGCCTCTTGGTTTCTGTGGTCGCTTTTGTGCTCCAAGGGCAGGCAACGCCGAGTGGTAGGGATGGAGACTCTGTGAGCTGGGATGCCAAACTGTTTACTTTTGGCTCTTTCCAGTTTGCCCAGACCATTATCTCATGAAAAAGAAACAGAGGAGCAGGCCATGCCAGCACAGCCTGATGCCCTTGTGATAGAAGTGAGAGCCAGGCTTTGGAGCAGTGAGATTAAGGGAGGCTTCCTGGAGGAGGCAGTGTTTAGCCCAAGAATTTAAAGGAGAATTTAGTAATTTTGGGCAGAGGTGTGAGAAAAGGCTGTTGGATGGGTGAAGAGAGATGCGAGGAAGGGGAGGACCCTGGAGGAGTTGGGAGCTGGGCCAAGGTGGGAAGAAGGGGCTGGCAGTGTGTTGCAGCCTGAGCACCATTCATGGAGCTGGCATTTGTTGGCAGTGGTGTGTGCTGTGCACTGTGTTAACAATCTGGGTATGCTTTATTCCTTAGGGCCTGGGTTTTGTTGTTTCCGTTTGACAGAAGTGCAAATGGACGCAGCAGTGGAGGCCCCAGCAGGTGCCAAGGCAAGGACTTTCCGCAAGGATCATTCATGTGTGACTGTACACCCCAGAGCGTTAGGAGCGTGTTCTGATTCGGATGCTGCGGTGCACCTGATCTTCCTTGTGGCTTTGGGGGTCCCTGCGAACTTCCTGTCCAGCTTTGTCTTGGCTCCTGACTATCCTGTGTCTGCCAACTGCAGGGCCCTGGGAGCTGTGGGTACAGCTCCAGGTTTCATCCATCTTTCTCTTCCCTCATTGAATCTGTGCCCTTCAGCCTCAGTCTTGCTCAATGTGATGTTCAAATCCATACCTGGGTGCGGGGACACTCTGTGACTCAGGGCTATGGCAGATACTCTGGGCAGGTGCCAGCTGAGGGGAACTGGAGGCTGACTTTTCTGAGATCATATTGACCAGCATTAGTTCAAAGATGTAGGGTGGGGCCTAGCGCGGTGGCGCAGTGGTTAAGGTCCTCGCCTTGCACACCCGGGATCCCATATGGGCGCCGGTTCTAATCCCGGCAGCCCTGCTTCCCATCCAGCTCCCTGCCTGTGGCCTGGGAAGGCAGTCAAGGACAGCCCAAAGCTTTGGGACCCTGCACCCATGTGGGAGACTCGGAAGAGGCTCCTGGCTTTGGATGGGCATAGCAGCGGCCATTGCGCTCACATTGGGAGTGAATCATGGGACGGAAGATCTTCCTCTCTGTCTCTCCTCTCTGTAATATCTGCCTTTCCAATAAAAATAAAAAAATAAATCTTTAAAAAAAAAAGATGTAGGGTGGTGGGATCTCCATAGGTTGAAACTCAGCATGGGAGCCACCTGGAACATCACCTGGTTCCATGCCCACCATAACCTGTGGCTATTGGAGCCCAGTCCACTCCAAGAGCTGACGGCCACATAATCATCCCCTGGAGGGACACTCAATGCTGTCCGCTGTTCTCCTTTCCAAGGCGATTTGCAGTATCTGCTACGTGGATGCCGTGATGGCAGAGAAGCAGGTGCATGAGTGTGTCTGTGGCTGTCTGTGTGAGCTACACACACACACACAGAACCAGAGGACCAGACCTCTCTCATCAGAATCAGTTTGCAAACTTCATTTCTTTAGGATGAAAAGAAAAGAAAATGATTATTAAGATATCAGTGGGACTCCATACTGGGAACTAGATTACCCTGTTCACACAGGGGCACCCAGGGAGGGACAGGCACTGTGTTTGATACACGCTTCCTCTCAGCGCCTCTCCTTCCCGCCCTGCACCCACCCCCACTCCCTTTTTATTATTATTAATTTTTATTCCTCTAAGCTTGTTTCTCTTGAAATTTCCACCTTGTGGTTGTGTACTGCTGACTTCACATTTGCTGTGGTGTGAACTCCACATCTGTGAATGGATGACAGGAAAGATTAATAGCCCTGCTCTCTTCTCCTTGGCTGTGGGCCCAGCTAATGAATGAATAAATAAATAAATAAATAAATAAATAAATAAATAAATAAATAAACAGAGCTCCAATCCCCTAAATAGAGACCCAGCACCGGGGAGAAAACTGCATTTTGCTGAATCCATTCTTTAAGGAAAAACCCAACCTCTAATGATCTCTGCTTTACATAGTCGGCAGTTTTTCCACAAAACATTTTATCGAGATGCAAAAGTTTGGGTGAAGGGTTGGCTCTCTTGTTCTTGCCAGACAGAGGGCAGGGGTCCCAGCAAGCCCACAGGCCAGGCTGGGTTGGCACAGAGCATGCACTTCTGATGAGAATGAGCCCATTGCCCGCCCAGACTGGCTTAGGTCAGGGACTCGGGTTGGTAGATGGTGAAGTGAAGGCACAGGGATGCCACAGGGGTCCCAGGAGCAGTTCCTGCACAGACCAGTTGGCGGCAGCATGCAGGATCCCTTGTCAGCCCCCACAATTACCCACAGAAGGAGAGATGATTCCCTCCCGCCTGCACCTTGCTTGCTTCCAATTCCTGTGAAAGAGGAGCTCAGATGTACAAGTACAGAGCTCAACCTTGAACATGTGTACCAGTTGCCTGGGGAGCTTGTTAAAACGCACATTCCAGGGGCCGGGGCAAGTGAGAGGCTGGTACCGTGGTATAATGGGTTAAGCCTCTGTTTGGTTTGAGTCCCTGCTGTTCCAGTTCCAATCCAGCTCTCTGCTGATAAGCCTGGGAAAGCAGCAGAGCCTGACTCAAGTTGTTGGGCCCCTGCACCCATGTGGGAGACCCGGAGGAAGCTCCTGGCTCCTGGCTCCTGGCTCCTGGCTCCTGGCTCCTGGCTCCTGACTAGCCCAACTCCAGCCTTTGAGGCTATTTGCGAGTGAACCAGCAGTTGGAAGTTCTCTTTCTCTCTGTCCTTCTTTCTCTATATCTTTGCCTTTAAAATAAAAACGGATCTTAAAAAGGAATGCATGATGTGATTCAGCAGGTCTGGCTGGGATGGGGCAGAGGTTTGTCAACTCCAACAACCAGGTGATGCTGGTGTTGGTGGTCCAGGGCCCACTCACACATAGAATCACTAGGGAAGTGGCAACAACTTGGGTTCAACCTCCTGCTTTGTGGAACCTTGTCTGAGACCTCACTGTTCAAGCATCCCTCTGTGCTTGGTGCCAGAGCCAGGCCATTGCCTGGTGCTCAACTTCTGCTGTTGCCATGGCCAGACCCAGCCAGCACATCTTCCTGGACCAGGCTTGGAGAATTCTTCCCTGGCTACCTTTCACTGCACCTACAACAAAGTCTGTCGTTGGGAGCTGCTGTGGCTGAAGGCCATTGCAAGCTAGAGACATTGAAGATATCCTCAGACCCCAGTCAGGCTGACCACAGGCTGGGGGTCAAGGGCAGTACATGCTGGTGGGAGGGGGTAGTGAGCTGGGAGTTCTCTGCACAGTTTGGGGGGGAGGGGGTCGGTCAGGAAGCAGCAGATATGCATCTTAACTTGCCCACTGCTAGTCCATCAGTCCACCTCCCTTTCTGATATGAAAGCAGAGGTGAAGCCAGCTCCGCAGGAGCCCGTATCTGTGATCCCTCTAACTCAAGTAGATGTGGTCCAAGCAAAACTAGCAACTTTTCCGAAGGCAGATTGGTGTTTGGTCCCGGGGGTGATGAGGGCAGTGAGTGAGTTAGGAGGCCCAGCTGACCCAAACCTTAACCTTCCGTTCTTTCTCACCACTCAGCTGGGTGTCTGGCTGGTTCTGGTCTTTGACTTCCAGCTGTGAGTCAGGCTATGAAAGCCTGGTTGTCAGGGTGTCGGTTACCTGAGAGTGTCTTCCTCCCTAGCTCCCTGGAGTCCTGCTCAGGCCACTCTGCCTTCCCCAACTGAGCAGTATTTATAGGACAAATAGGGCAAAATAGGATAAGTAGGCTAAAATAGGATTTATGTGTCAGGGACTCCATTTGCTCATCTGTTAAGTGAGAAACCATGGGATGTGGAAGGTAGTGCTGGAGTTGGGGTCTCGTTACCTTACAAACACCCCCAGCTGGGCAAAAAAGCAAGTCCAAGGCCTTTCCCGGTGGGCCTACTGGGTCGTGTCTGACAAGCTAACTGTGCCTGGGCATATTCACGGAACAACTTCCATGAAATGCTCTACAAAAAGTCTCTAATAAGAAGAAGTCGGGAAATTTCCTAGTAGTTTTCTCTTGAATAGATCGATGCATTTTTGTTTGATTTTGCTTTACCCAAGTTTGTTTGATCGTGTGACTTTTTTCCCCCCAGACTAACACTTATCAACAACTGGAGTGCCAGCTGTCCCCATGACTTGAATCCTGTGGCATGACTGCTGATGTCCAGGGGCAAGGTCTGGCAAGCTGGGCCGCCTGGGTTTTGTGGGCCAAGGTTTTTCACATTGTAGTCCCAGGCTGCAGGATTCTTCCTTGTACAGTCAGGGATTTCTGACTCTGACTCTCTGGGGTGCTAGCTTCCAACCCCTGGGCATCCTGGGCTGTTTCCTTGTACTTTTCTGGGGGATAATGCAGTGTGACAGCCCCACCCAGCCCGCCTCTGGGTAGGCAAAGACCCTCTTTGACCTGTCCACTCCCAGTTGGCCTTCATCACTGCTGGTGACCTTCCCACCACAAGCATGGAGACTGCTCCCCGGCTGCTGGAAGGGCCATAGTGCAGAAGGTAGTGCTTGGGAGGAACCCATAGCAGGTGCATCAGTGTCCTGGGGATGCTTTCAGAAGCTCCTACAAACCTGACAGCTTCCAACACCGCAGTGTTTTTGCTACTAATTTTGGAAGACTTCTAATGTCAGGGTTGGGAGTCCCAGCCAGTGTGTGGGCAGGGCTGTGCTCCCTGCAAGGGCTCCGGGGGCTGCTGTTCCTTGCCTTACTCCACTTCTACTGGCTGCTGGCTTTCCTTGGCTGAGGCTGCCCTCCTCAAGTCTCAGCCTCCATATTCAGTTGCCTTCTCGCTGCTGTTCTCTGTGAACCTGCCTCCATATGTCTTATGGGACGCTGTGATTATAGTAGGACCTATTGGTCCACCCTACACAATCCCTGACTTCACCGTGCCTGCCAAAGCCCTTCCACAGGAGGTCCCATTCAAAGATCCCAGCATGTAAGATGTGCAGTCTTTTGGGGCCTTTATCCAGCCTGGTACAAGGGGATTGAATAAAGATCCCAGTCTCCATGCACTCGGGTGAGGGGATGCTGAGGCCCATTCTACACAGAGTCCCATGTGCCCACAGCAGCAAACGGTTCCTTCTCTGTCTCTCTTCCTCTTTCCTCTAATCACTGAGTTCTGTGTTGCTCTCCTACACAAACTGCTTGACGTTGAGTCCGCCTTCCAGAGTTTGCTTCTGAAAAACTCAGCCTCAGAGACCCATCTTGTGCCAAGCGAAAGATAGCAGTGTCTCCCTCTGTAGGCCTAGGTGTTTAGAGATGTGGATGAAGCAAGCTGAGAAAGCAGCCAGTCATCAAGTCTACAGCTTTCCAGGGGGCAAAACAGCTTCAAGCCCACAGTGGAAGGGCAGCTCTTCATGTCTGTCCTGATGTTGCTTAGTGAAGTTGAAATCTCAGCGGGACATGAGGCAATGTACACCACACCACAGCCACCATCACTGCAACGTTTAAAATATATATATATTTTTTGGGGCAGGTGCTGTGTTATAGCAAGTTAAATTTTTGCCTATGATTCTGACATTTCATATAAGCACTGGTTTGAGTCCCAGCTGCTCCACTTTCCAATCCAACACTGTTGTTCCAAATGGAGAACTCAGTCTCTTTTCCAGGGTCTGTGAACAGTCTCACTTGTTCCAAGCATTCATAAGTGCATTCAGTATAAAATGCAAGTCAGAATGTACTTGTGGGACGATGGGTTAACACCATGGGAAGACGTTCTTTTCTCAAATTGTCTCCAACCCAGTGTCACCGGATACCATTTTTCCTAGTACTCCTCCCTTTCTACTCCCCATCATTTCTGCTTTGAACCTTTTCCAGTGCTTCTCAGCAGTAAGAAACATCCTCTCTTTTTCCATCTGCAGAGAAGTTCAGTGATTTTCCTTGGTTGGATCTTTGCTCTGCAGTCGAGTGAGACTTTTTCACCGATATCATTTGCTCCCTAGGGCAGGTGTAAGATGCAAGGGTTAGCACTCAGCTTGGGATGCCCATGTCATTCCCTATGGGAGTGTCTAGTTCCAAGTCACAGGCTATCCACTTCTGATACAGCTTTCTGCTAATGCACTCTCTGAGTGGCAACAGGCAATGGTTCAAGTGCTTGGGTCCTTGCCACCCATGTGTGGGAGACCTGGACGGAAGCCTAATTCCTGCCTTTGACCTGGCTGAGTCCTGGGTACTGAACCAGAGGATGAAAGATCTTTCTTGTCTCTGTATTTGTGTCTGTGTTTGTTTTAAAATTAGATTAAGAGAAAAGATTGTTCCCTTCTCCTAGGGGGTACTGTAGTGCCAGCTGTGAGGAGTTGCTCATGGTTACTCTTGGTGGCTTTTCTGTTACCACCAAAGCCCTGGGACCCCTGGAATGCAGGGAATGTGATCCTCATTGCTCTGAAGTAGCTACATGGTAATTCTTTTTTCTTTTTAATGGACATCATTCCCATTATTTTTGACTTTTCTCACTGTTGACTGAGTTGACCATACCTGTCATGGTATAGACTCAGCTGTTTGTGAGCTTAGATGGTCTTTGCCAGTTGCCCACTGACAACTAACACACCAGGAAGGAGATCAGAGGGCCGAGGATGCCCGTGTGCTTGGAAGCAGCAAGCTGGACGTGGCATTTCTCAGCTCTGTGGGCTGGGAGGGGCCCCCAAGCTGAGGCCTTTTCAGGAGCTGTTCCTGACTTGCTCTGTTTATGGCCACCTTCCTGCTCTCTTGCTTTACCTGGCACTCCTGAAGCATGTCTGAGCCATGCCCCTTTGCCCTCGGTGATGTGTCATCACCTCTTGAAGTGGGTGATGTTTCTTATCCTCACATCAGAGCGGGAGAACTTGTCTAGTGACATGGTGGGAATCTGGGAGTCAAACCTAGACAGTTGGTCTCTGTATTTTCTGTGAAAAGGGCAGGGACTAATGAAATGAGCTGGACCTTTGGCTCAAAGGAGAGGGGACAATCATCTGCGCTGGGAAAAATGTGTCTGTATAGAGGGAGCCCCCGGTGTTCCAGTGGACATCACAGCAGGTGAGTGAATGGCAGACCCAGCATGTAAAGTCCACTTGGACTCTTCCTAATATCCGATACGGCTTCCGATACGGGGGTGGATTGCATGGCTGCCTTGCATATCACACTGTTCTTAGATATTACAGGGTTAGAGCATAGACCCGAGTCCTGGTCTGGAATCCCTTCCACTGCATGGAGCTGTCTCTGCCCAAGACTGTGCCTAATTTTCTTTCCGTGCTTCTGCCTTGCCTGTGAGGGGCTAAGACTCAGAGAGTCTTCCAAATCCTATTTCCAGAACAAAACAGTGTTGGATACCTCCATACTGTGCCTTGCAGCCTGAAGGAAGTAGAGTTTGTTGAACTTTGTTGAGGAAGACACTGAGGGTATATGTGAGGCACAAGGCTGGTTGTTCTACCTCACACCTATGTTAGCAGGTGCCTTCTTTTACTTATGGACACCGAGGCGATGATTTTTGCTGCCTTTCACATCTTTATGCACATGCTCACCCACACATGCATAGCAATGCTGCCTTCTCCTACTCACACTCACGCGTTCACTCACCTCTAGCCATCAAGGTGCTGCTGGCCTTAGGCACAGATCCATCTTTCAGTTCTGGACTTTCCACTGTGATATGGGGTTTTGGCGGGTGGGTGCCAGGAGGGCTGAGCTGTCACTTTGAATTGCAAAGTTTCCATCCATCATGCATAAAGGGGCCTCCGTGAGTGGCCACAGCCTCCTGCCGTCCCGTGGCTCAGGGAAATTAGACACCTTCAGAGCCCCTTATGAAAATGCAAAGTATTACCGCTGCTTTTTGACTAGTGAATTATGCATCTGAGAGTGACAAATTCTACATTGCTGCCTTTATTAGGGACTCAGTGCCGGGTGGGTGGACAGTGCTGTCTGCTGAGCTTGTGACAGAATGTTTAATAACTTTTTTTTTCTGACGGTGCTTCCCGGAGGTGGTGTTTATAATATGTATTCCCCCTCCTTGCATTTTATCAAAACATCGGTACTGGAGATTATTGCTCTATGCATTTGGAACCCCTTCCTGGATCAAAGGTCAGTATCACTATAAATGAATGAAAGAGATAGTTTTTTAGCCAACTTGCTTTCTATGCCTGTGACCTTGATGTTGATTTTTCAGAGAGCCATCCATTTGGAGGAGCCCACTCCCATCTGAACCTCAGGCCTGCAGGTCAGGGACAGTAAATGACATCCCTGGGCAGATGGGAGAACCTGTTGTGGTGCCCAGGGTACTGAATCCTTTCCTCTGAGGGTGGAGGCAGAGGGGGCTCGTGGGAAACAGCTGCATCACATTGGAGCACCTTGCTTCTGAGGGAGCTGTGAGCAATTTATTGAGACAAGTAGGAGCTTCCGCAATGAGCCTGGTTTTAGGCTTATCTCCAGTGCTAAGGTTTGGCAATCTGTGTTCCTGCAGGGGGCGCTACAACAAGTATCCTTGCCTAGCTACCTGCAGGACCACTTCTCTGCTTTACAATCTTCAATGGCTTCCCATTGTTTGGGGCCAACATGTAAATTCTTGAGCCCGCCTTGAATGGTTTTGCTGATCTTTTGCTGCTGATAATCATGGCTGATCTCCTTGTGAGTCATACAGGGTCCCAAACTTCAGTTGGATTGTGAAATCACAGCTCCCTGCTATATAACCTTGTGACTCCCTCAATGTGTTGGGCCCTTCATGACTTTGCACGTGCTGCTCCCTCTGTCAGGAATGTCTTCCGCTTGTGTATCTGGAACATCTTCATCCCTACTTTGGGGGCTGTCCTCTTTGTTTCCAAAGCAGACAAAACTGAACTCCTCACTACCTCCTTATATCTGGAGGTAGCACCTGTATAATTACAGCAGCTATCCTTTTAGATGAAAATGACTGATTTATCTTTCTCTTCACTTGATTTCTACCGCAGCCCTAGGTGCTGAATGAACATTGGTTGATGATGTAACATCTGGGGTTGCCTGGCATAGAATCCTGGCCAGATTCCTTTGTGCACGTACACACTGAGCCTCTGCTACAGCTGGGTATCA
Source organism: Ochotona curzoniae (assembly GCF_017591425.1). Taxonomy (NCBI): domain Eukaryota; kingdom Metazoa; phylum Chordata; class Mammalia; order Lagomorpha; family Ochotonidae; genus Ochotona; species Ochotona curzoniae. The sequence goes on from NW_024465759.1 coordinate 14,096, forward strand.
CTGACACCTGAGCTTTGGACTCCAGGAGCTATTTGCAGTGCTGTTTTGGCATGTTACTTAGAGTCTGTGCCCATCCCTCCTTTGTAAAAGCAGATGATGCCAGCATTCTGTTCATGGCAATTTTAGTGAGAATTAAGTGGGTTAACTTGTGACTTGTATCTAGCATATCAAGAATGGCCCTCTTAGTGTAGGGCTGGTTTGCTGGAAGACAAGAGAATAGAATAAATAATAGAATAGACAATAGAATAAATGTTGGCTGCAATAATCATAATTATAAACACTAATATAGCCATCATAGATGGATATCAACAGAGCTATTATTATTATTGTTCGTATTCCTTGTTCTCCTTGAACTGCTGGGCCTCCAACCTTCCCTGGCTGCTTTGCCCTATGCTTGACAGATGGGATGCGGATCATTTTAATTAGGTTTTTTTGGGCTGTTATATGGGTCATAATTGCAGCCATTACTCATTTCCATGGGGTTGCTGACAGCCTTGATGTGGACATGATGAGATCTTGATGAGACAAGTCCCCTATCTAAAAGACCCCTGTGGAGGGGCTGGATCTGCCACAGGGACAGGATTCTGCTGAGGCCCCAAAAGCAGACATTGGGTTGATTCCTGCCAAAAGACAGTGGATTCAGGAGTCCCTCACCTTACTTAGCTGTGTGCACCATGATCATTCCTGGATCCCCAGGACCATGGACAGTGCCCAGCACAGAGGAGACTGGAAAAAGTTTGGCTGAGCAGAAGCCATGCTTGCAATGCTCGGGAGGGCCACACAGGGAGTGTGGCTGACACTGGTGTCTCTTAGTCTGAGCCCTGGGACTGGCTCAAGCAGCCCTGAGCAGAGGCTTAGGGAGGCGTTGGTATTGGGGAGCTATGGTTTGGGTGAGGTTTGCTCCACTGCATCAGTGCAGTGGTCCTTAAGAAAGTTGAATGTTGTCTTCATTGTGAGACTGGATTGGTTCTCGGGGATTGCCTTTAGAAGCAAGGCTAGACTGGCACCTCTTCATGGTCTCTCACATGCTCCTTCTGCAGATACCCACTGCCCCTTTCCACTTTCTTGCTGTGAATTGAAACTGAACCAGGCTCTCACTGGAGGTCAAGGAGGTACTTGGGATTTCCGAGCCTTCAGAATTATGAGCCAAAGTAAACCCTTCTTTTCAAGAAAGTTTTTATCTTATCTATCTACCTATCTATCTATATATACAGTGTGTGTGTGTTACCTACTTGCTCACTCACTAAATGTTTGTAACAACCAGGGATTGGCCAGGCTGAAGCCAAGATCCAGGGTCTCCATCTGGTTCTTCCACATGGATCATAGAAGCCTCTGCATTTGGTCCACTATCTGTTTTTTCCCATGTACATTATTAAAGAGCTGGATCCCAAGCAGAGCAGCCAGAATGTGAACTTAGACTCTGATAGGAGATGCCAGTATTGCAAGCTGTGGTTTGACCCACTGTTCAAAACACCAGTTTCTAAAACTATTGAAAAATCACACAGTTTCAGGTATTCCATTCCAGTCACAGAAGGTGGACCAACAAAAGGGAAAAGGTTGGGGCAGGTGCCTAGCTTGATCTTCTCTGGGAGCCTCAGGTCTTTGGATCAGTGTTTCTGTAGGCTTGGCATAATATGTGTTGTTGTTTAGCAAATTGTCACTTACCTGTCCTTGGTGGTGAGCAGTTCAATTCCCCTGCCCTGATCCAATTGGGCTTGCTTATGCAACTTGCTCTGGGCAATGAAACACTACAGGAATGGAAACCTGAAGAAGCTACAAATATGCTGGGTGCTGTGGCGTACTCAAAGCCTGCAGGTGCTCTGGTGACTTGCCATCACAATGAACTGGTCCACTTCAGCTCCAGAACAAATGGGTGTGGGACAGGTCTGAACTCAACTGGCAGCCTGAAGTTAAACCCAGCTGATGTTCCAAGCAAAGTTGCCCCTGTGCCTGGCCTGAGGTAGCTCAGCCCAACGTCTGCAGCGCAGGAGCAGATCAAGCGCTCGCTGGTGAGAGTCCCTGGGTGCTGGGGCATCAATTATGTGGTGTTAATGCAGTGGTCAGTAGCTGATGCTACAGGGCCCGGGGGTGGGAGGAGGCAGCTTCTTTGGAAAGCATTCCAAGGCTTCCATGTCAGTTTATTTATGTTTAAAAAATTTATATGTTTTTTATTTGAAAGGCAGATTTACAGAAGACACATGCACATACACACACACAGAGATAGAGCTAGAAAGAGAGCTAGAGAGAGAGTGCGTGTGGGGAGGGGAGAGGGAGATCTTCATTCCCCTGGTTCAAACCCACGATGGCCACAATGGCCAGAGCTGGGCCAGACTAAAGTCAGGAGCCTGGAGTTTTTCCCCAGTATTTTATATGGGTGCAAAGACCCAAGCTCTTGGGCTATTCTCCCCTGCTTTCCCAGATGCATTAGCAGGGAACTGGGTCATACGTGGAATAGCTGGGACCAGAACCAGCACTCATATGGGATGCTGGCAGAGGCTTAACTTCATGTATCACAGCACTGCTTCCGCCCTGTCCCCCATCAATTTATGGTTGCAGTGAGAATTTGGTGAAAACAGATTTTTAAAAACCCTCTGGACAACTAGAGATGACTTCGTTCCCTAGGGGATGTGTGACAATATCTGAGGACATTTCTGGATGTCAGGGGGCAGGATACTGACATGTAGTGTGTGGAAGCCAGGGATACTGCCAAGCATGCTAGAATCCAAGGGCAGAGCCCCAATTCAGAGAACTGTCCCACCCAGAAAGCTGACAGTGCTCTCTGTCATGTGGCTTGCCAGCACCAACCAGCCACCCTTGTCCCTGTCTCCTTTCCTGCTGCCATCCTCCCTTTGTCTCTCTTTGCTATTTCCTGCCTTCACTTCCTCTCTCTCTCCCTCTTTTCTTTCCTCTGTTGCTCACTTTCTCTCCCTTCCCATCTTCCAAATGAGAGAGAGCTCTAGGGTGAGTAGGGGATTGCACACAATATGGATCAAACCAGTAAAATAGTAATGGTAAATACCAAGCAGGCAGATGGGCTGATGGGGTGTGCCTCTCTGAAGGGCTGAGCTAGGGGAGAGCTGCTCCTTCCTGCTGTGGGAATAGCAAATATGGAGGTGCAGAACTAGGAAATGGCTTAGTGCCTTCCAAGAAGCAGGGGGAGCTTCCGTTTGGGGCAGGAGGCATGTGGGTCATTCCTAGCACAGGATAAGAGTCTGCTGAGTGATTTATATGACCCATATCTGCCCTGTGAAATGTCCAGAAAGCTCTTCAGATCCTGTACTCTTGAGCTTCCAGACTTAAAGCCAAGAAGTCACCTCAATGCCACGTTCAATCCATTTCTTCCACAGAGCTGCAAGCTCACAGGCATTCAAAGCAATAGAATTGGCATGTTTTTATTTGAACAGCAGAAATCTTTGACTGATTCTGTTAAAATATACTGGGTAAAGTGAGGTTTGACCTCACCATGGCCTTCTCATCTACTCTGGTAGACTCAGCTGGATGCAGGTACTGGGACTTGTAAAATGTCCCAGGTCCTCCTCATGTCCACCCTAGCTCCTTCCAGTGTAGTCTCCATGGGAAAGCCAAGATGCTCTGGCTCCCTCTGCCCTGTGGATGACATGTAGACTTCTTGCTAGGGCCTGCAACGTCTCCTATGATCTCTCTGACCTCAGCCCCTGCCATGGCTCTGGGGACATCAGGGATTGGCTCACATCTTTTCTGTGCCAGAGGGACTCTTCCTCCCTGGACAGTGCAGGCACTTGACCACTGCTCTTATCTCAGGGTAGAGTGAACTTCCTGCACCTGGGCATTTTCAGGCTTGCTGTTTGCTCTGACCAGAATGTTCTTCCTTGAATACTTTTTGAACAGTAGATATCACCCATCCTTTGACTCTCAGAAGAAAATCCCTTCTCCTTGGAATAAGCTTTTTTTTAAATCACCTGCTGTTAAATCTTCTGATGCTTGGCTCTCTGGTTCTCCATTCCTGTACCTTGTTCATGTCACCTGTCCATAGCACCTGAACCAAACCAGCACAATTCTCCCTTCAAACTCACTTGTTGGGCCTTGGTGCATTTGGCATATGCAAAGTGCTCAATAAATATTTACTGAATGCATAAGTAAGAAGAATAAATAATGCAGTAGCCAGAAGTCAGTGCCATGGCTTAGTAGGTTGGGCTTTCTGCCTGAGGTGCCAGCATTCCACATGGGTGGTAGTTCAGGTCCCAGCTACTCCACTTTTCATCCCTCTCCCTGCTTATGGCCTGGAAAATCGGTGAAGGATGGCACAAGTCCTTGGCTCCCTGCACTCACATGGGAGACCTGCCTGTAGAAAGCTCTGGGCTTCTGACTTTGGGTTGGCTCTGCTGCAGCCATTGTGGCCATTTAGGGAGTGAACCAGTGGTTGGAAGATCTCTCTCCATTTCTCCTTCTTTCTCTGTAACTTTGACTCTCAAGTAAAATGAATAAATCTTAAAAGAAGACAATGCATTAGTCATTGTGATTTAATGAGTGACGAGTCGATCATCGCTGCAGAGCTGTCCCTATGTGAATCTGAGCAAGTGGGGGGGCAGGAGGACCAGGGTGCATGACCAAGAGCGGGGCAGTTCTGCCCACATAAATTATGTCCTTCTTTCCCCAGTTCCCTTCACTGAGGCACCCTGGAGTGTGATCTTATTTGGAGATGGGGTCTCAGTGGAGGTGACACAGGCAGATGAGGTCTTCTGGGTGAACTGGTGTTTTAGTGAAAGGGGAGATTGGGAGAAGAGCACACATGATGAGAACCCAGTGTGAACAGCAAGACAGAGCCTGGGGTCAAGCACTAGGCAGCATTGCCTGGAAACCCCGGGAGCTGGGAGACAGCTGTGGAGTGGGTTCTTCTTTCCAGTCCTTAGAAGGAACCAATCCTGCCGACACCTTTACATTGGTAAGATGGAGAATTTCAGTCACAAGGCCACCTGCCCAAGGGTCTTTGCGATGACCAACCTAGGGGAATAACAACGTCAGGTTGGAAACAATGAGCTTGTTTTGGAGAACTGTGGAAAGGGTTTCAGGCAGGGGCTGCATTTGGGTGGGGAGTGGGCTGGGCTGGGGCTTGGCAAGGGGTGGGATGTAGGACCGATGCTTTTACATTGTTGATACTCCCTGGGGTCCTGATGAGGTGGTAATGCCCTATCCAGGCTGGTGCTGGCCTGGTACCCTTTCCCTGGTGCCTTCATGATGTGTGTGCTGGGCTGCAGGGTGGGGCAGGGCAAGGAGGGTTGCCAGGGCCTAGGCATAATGAGGACATGGGGAAGCAATGCCGTGAAGCTGGCACAACCTGCTTTCCTGGAAGGGAAATGAAGCGGCTGCTTGGTTCCAATTCTTCAGCTGAGTCCCCATCCCTAATTACCACCCAGGCTGTGCCTCTGGGCGGCATTGGCCTGGTCCATCTGCAGCTTCCGAAAGCCCCAGGATCCAGGCCAGGTGTGGATGGGTGGGTCCTTGTGGCCAGTGAGCAGTGAGAAGAATTTAATTAAAGAGAATTACTTTGATCTCTACTGGAACGTCCATGGCCCCACAGCCAACCTGGAGCAAGGATCCCTCTAATCGGGCCTACAGAGCAGCACTTGGGTATGGTGGGTATGTGTGTCCAGGGTGTGTGCCCATGTTTGCACATGTGTGGTATATATGTGTGTGAAGTCCTGCATGTGCACATGTGGGTTATCCTTCACATATATGTTTTGCATCTCTATGCATCTCTGGGTGTGCAGGTGAGTTAGCTGGAAACACATGTGTGTGCATATACACACGTGTATAATCATGAACTTGAGTATGTTTGTGGGTGAGGAGTAAGGGCAAATGAAAATTGATGCTCAAGTGGTGGGATGCGTACAAGCTCATATAACCTTTGTTCTTCACCTGTGAGAGTGGGAGTGTGTGTGTGTGTGTGTGTGTGTGTGTGTGTGTGTGTGTGAGTATGGATACACAAACAGGGCTCCAGCATTGGGTTTCTGAGGCTCTGTCCAAAGGAAGGTGAGGAAATGAGTCTCAGTGAAGAGCTCAGCCAGCCCTGATGCCCTGCTTAGGTTGCTGGAGTGAGGGCAGAGGCTGTGCCACACTGTCTGGGACACAGTAGGAGTTTGGCTCTGGGCGGGGAGGACAGTTCATGGGGATGGTGGGTGTGCCCTGTGCTTCCATTGGGGACTGTGGTCTCTGGTGACGCAGGGCTGGGGCGGGGTGTTGGTGAGGAGGTATACATATTTTCAAAAAGTTCGTGGGAAACGGTTATTATGAAAAACCAGGCATACATTAAAAAATACTTTTGCAATAAAATAATCTTTCAGGAAAAAACATTATTCAAGTGGAGGGGGAAGAGAAAGAGATCCTCTCCTCTACTGATACCGAGCTGGGACTGAAGCTGGGAGCTGGGCACTCAGTCCAGATCACTGCTGCCCCAGGGTACACCTCAACAGGAAGCTGGAACCAGGCGCAGAGTTGAGACTTGTCAGGGTACAGACAGAAAGAACGAGGACGTCCACGGCCCGGCCCGTGTGAAATACACTTGCCTCGTGTGTTTACATCTATCGGTCTCCTGCCTGGTGTCTCCGTCGGAGGGCCCCAAGCCCAGAGCGGGACCCAGTCCCCTTGGGTCTTTCAAAGGGTGAAGGGATCGATCAAGGGGAAGGAGGAGGCCACCTCAGGTCCCAGAGCCCAGCAAGCCCGCACGCTCAGGCGTCTGCAGGTGGAGGGGCAACCCCACGGCTGGGCTCAGCCACACGCGGTAGGGTGACCCCACGGCTGGGCTCAGCCACACGCAGTAGGGTGTCCCCACGGCTGGTCCTGCCACACGTGGTAGGGTGACCCCATGGCTGGTCCTGCCACACGCGGTAGAGTGTCCCCACGGCTCTACTCAACCATGGTGGCAGAGCTCCTGGACCGAGCTAGGCTCAGCTGGGTGGTTCTTCCCCAAGCAGCAGGAGTGGAGTGGCCAAGCAGCGTGCTCCACGTCTCCCTCCAGCTCCGTGGAGACCAGGAGGCTGGCTGGAGCAGGCTTCTGCAGGACAATGACCCAAGAGACCATTGCGGCCCCTCAGGCCTCAGCTTGGAACTGACACGCCTCACCAGCACACCACTGTCTAAAGCGAATCCCCTGACCGCGTCTCGAGCCGAGCTTGGGGCAGTCTGTCACAGCTCTCGGCTCGAGGCGGATGAGGAAGTGAGGCTGACTATTCAGAGTTCTGCAGGAAACTTCCATGTTCCGACACCTACCACAGGCCAGACACTTCACACGCATTATCACCATTTTTTTCCCCAAAGTCTGTGATATTATATATGTCTAGAGATGGACAGAGTCTCAGCAGAATCCTGAAGAGGCTGTCTCCTGTGAGGACCCTCCGTGCAAAGCGCACTCTCATCCCAGCCCGGCACACACACGTGCTGCAGGCACAAGCAGGAGCCAAGCAGGTCTGCCCGGGGGGTGGGGTGGGGGGTGCCAGGACACCACACACACAGGGCGGCTTGCCAACAGAAACACCTGCCACCACAGGAGGGTGCAAGGCCCAAAGCCACGACCCAGGGAGGAAGCATCGTCCTGGCTCCTGTGTGGTCCCATTCCTGCTGTGTCTTCACACCCTGGCAGGGACCCCATGCTCTCCGAGTTCTCTCTGAAGAGGACATGGCTCCATTAGCTAATTGCCTTGGCAGGGCCCACCTATTGCCTTGGGGGTCGTCATGGCAACACACACGTTCTGGAAGGACAACTAAACTCAGCCCACAGCACATAATGTACAAATGCACACAGACGGGCCTGACACCATAGCCTAGTGGCTAAAGTCCTTGTCTTGAACACACTGGAAACCCATACGGACACTGGTTCTAATCCTGCCAGGCTCCACTTCCCATCCAGCTCCCTGCTTATGTCCTGGGAAACCAGTTGAGGATGGCCCAAAGCCTTAGGACTCTGCACCCACATGGGCAACCTGGAAGAGGCTCCTGGCTCCTGGTTCTAGCCATTACAGCCACTTGGGGAATGAGCCATCAACGGAAGACCTTCCGAGTCTCCGTCTCTCCTCCTCTCTGTATATCTGCTTTCCCAATAAAAATAAAATAAATGTCTTCTAAAAATGAAAACAGCAGCATTTCTCCACTTGATATGCAGCTGGGGCTTTGCCACCGGGGGGCTAGAACTTGGACGGACCTTTGCCACTGCACCTGTCGGGGTGGGGTGGGGGAGCCGCGAGGCCATGCCCTCTGTGCCCGCAGGGAAAGCCTCGGGATACTCCCCTGTCAGCTGCAGACCCGAGTGGGAGGAGCGGCATTCCTGACAATGCACAGTCCCCGCCCTGCACAGGGCACCGGGAGGCATGCCCTCCCTGGGCCTCACTGTCCACCCCCCACCCAACCCGGCGGGATCCTGAGACCAACAAGCTACCTCATCCGGGTCCTCAGTGCTAGGTGGGCATCTGGAGATGGGCTGTCTGTCCTTAGGGGAGCTCGCAGAGATGGCCTCCACTGGAGGAGGTACAGAGCGACAGCTGGGGACCACCCAGCAAACAGGGCGGAGTGGGCAGCCCAGCGCAGCTAAGCAGGACGCCGGCTCAGCTCTGACACCCAGTGCAAGTGGTCACGGGCCCCAAGCCTACGTGGACAGAGCCCATTGTCCCTACACGACAGAGGCCACTCACTCAGTGAAGTCTCTCACACACGCACACACACACACGAGTGGGTGGCCCACCACACAAGGATAAGCCCACCACTGGCCAAGAACCCTCACAGGCACTGTGCCCAGCAGGAAACCAGAAGGACCCAGTCTGGCCAAGCGTCCAAGTGCAGAGGGCACAGCAGATGTCCCAGCCACGCACCAGCCGAAACACGGAGGCTACGGGGCCTGGCCTCCATCCAGCTGCCCTGGGGCTGTGGACCCCCCAAAACCCAGTGCTGCAGTCCCTTCTGTAACTCACACCACCCTCCTGCATGTGCCAAACCATGACTGGGTACGTGGAATGGCTGACATACCCGGTCACTACAGGGGCTGTGTAGGTGGCAAGGACCTGCGCCTGCATTTCCTCCTTCATCCTGGGTTGGCTGGAGGCCTGCAACCCTACAGCCCACGCAGGTTTGAGGCTCACTTTGCAAATCCAGGCAGTCCCACTCTGCAGATCCAACCAGGCACCTCAGGCCAAGCCCCATAGTGAAGAAACACAGTGAAGGGATGCCCAGCAGGGGAGGAGGGGGCGAGCGGGGAGGGGTCGGGGGAAGGGAGGAGGGGGCGAGCGGGGAGGGGGGAACCAGACTGAGTCTGTCAAATGCTTGTCTAGGTAATCTACAAATCATTTCAGATTTACCCAATATTGAATTTTAAAATGACAAACAGAAATAAACAAGAAAAAGTGGACTGCTGTCTTAGCTACATTACTTAAAATGTATCAATCATTTTCCTAAAGATTTGATAAGAACATAGTAAAACTCTCGCCCCAGCACACCCCGCCCTATCCTGGGCTGGGAGCAGCTCCTGGCCCGGCCCCTCGGGCTGAGCCCTGGCAATTTAAGCTGCAGCTTCATGTAAATGTTTTATATACATGCATACATATTCATACAGCTTAAATTATACATGCATTTGTTGACCAATAAATTGGCTTTATTGTTAGTGCTCTCAAATAGTTTTACTCAGAAGCTACTTTTGAAAATAAAGTTTTAATTGAAAAAGTGAAAATACAACATGTTTATGTCTACTAAAACACACATTTTAAATTCTTTATAAATTCTTTATCTGAACGTTAACACATGAAAAGAAGTCCTGTAATTCCCTTGGCACACATTCTCGGGTCTCTCTGGCAACGGGAATCGGTCCCGGTGATAGAGACATTCGTGTTTGCATCCAGCAGGCTGGGGTTCGAGGCCCAGCCGGGGGTGCAGCACCTGCCCCCCCAGCACAGTAACCCCGGGCTGCTGTGGGCGTCTGAGGAGCAAATCCAGGGAGGGGTGCTCCGTTGTCAGAGAAGTTAAACAAAGGGTTTCATCAATTATTTTCCCCTTTACATGCATCCTAATCCCATACCGGTGGCATTCTTCAAAGGAATGTATTTTTTATTATTTATTACAGAGACAGCGAGTACGCACTGTTGCCGGCCAGCCCACTCCCCGAGGCCCACAGTGGCCTTGAGCCGGGGGCTGGAGCCCTGAAGGTGGAACACACTCAGGCCGACCACATGGGTGAGAGGTGACACACCATGCCATCGCCACCAGCCCCAGGTCTGCAAAGCAGAACGTGCGAGGCGGGAGCCAGGGCTGCATGCTGCCCCTGGCCCCCAGCTGGGATGCGGGCATTACGCCAGCATTTGAGTGCACTAAGCATCTTTTCAATAATAATGAATTAGTTTTAAAATTTTCATAAAATCGCATGTAAGCATTGCCCAACCTGCTTAACCTGCCAGCCTTCCAACACGCTCTCCATTTTCGGCATGTCAGCTACCAGCTGGGCAGACCCTGGGCTCCCAGGTGAGTTCAGAATGCATCCTGCCAGATCCGGCCTTGACCATGGGAACAGCTCAACAGTCATGGCCCCGGAGGCCGCCCCAGCCCCGCCCTGACACCCTGGTGCTTGCCTGCTCTCATCTGTCTGGACCACAAAACTTCCCCGCTGGAAGACTCCAGACCCCTCCATCTGACACATCCCAGCCATCTGCTCGAGCACAGCCCTCACCCCTCCCCACCCACCAGGCCCACCCAGGCCGACGCAGGAGCCCTCCCCGGCCCTTGCACCCCAAGGCTCCCGGCCAGCACGATGGGCACCCCCACCCCAGCCCGGCTTTCCTTGGCCAAGCCTGGCCCCACTTGCCAGCAGTGTTCACGTTAGCATTCTGACTCTCCTACTCCTTGATGGCGCCCATGAAGGATTCCCAACCGGTTTCACACACCACATGCAAAGTGTCTGTTCACCAAAAGTTCAGGACCACTAAGGGACGCAGGAACTGGTTCACCAAGTGTGGAATCTGACTGAAACAGGAGAAATCAGGGCAGGCTTCTTGTGTTCACCATCAGCCTCACCGCGACACTGCGTGGCGAGTTCCTCCGGGTGTGTGCGCGAGGGCTGCAAGCTCTGGACCATGAGGGCAGCAGCGTAAACAGGGATCTTAGGGGCTGCAAGCAAACCCGAGCGCATCTCCGTTCCCAACTGAGGAAGAACATGGTCCTCGCCATGGCGCTAGCTTCACCCAAACAGGCTTTGCTCTCCTAACTGCGAGAATAGACCCCATGCCCGAGCGTGCCATGTCTGCCAGCAGGACAGGCATCATGCTGCTGCATCCTGGCCAGGGAGGGCACTTCTGACTGCCGGCTGAGCCCGTGAATGCCCTGGAAATGCTCGCGTTGCATCTGCCAACAAAACCATTCGTCCACTTCTCAAGTCACCATCCTGTTGGAGCCGAACTGTCCCTGGCCAGTCTGTCACTTGCACACGAGGGCACGTCCCAAAGCTTACAGGCAAGGGAATTCAATGAAAAGCTCATTTCTGGTATTTTTTTTTTTCCATAAACAGGTGGACTTGCGTCCTGCCTGTGCGTGAGAACACTTAGGGACAGGAAATGTCACGTCCCAAGGGCTCAGCCCAGGGTCCCAGGGCACAGCTGAAAGTCACCTGGCTTTCCCTCAGCCTCCAGCTCCCCCTGCTGTGGCCCCTGGTCCTGCCAGGGCAGTGGAGGGCAGGGGAGGGCAGCGGAGGGGAGGGGAGAGGAGTGGAGGGGCAGAGACGCTCACAAGCGGACTGGGAAGTGCCCAGCTCACCAGCAACTCTCAGAAGAAACAAAACCAGAACTTCGTTTCCTGCCAAACACAGCCCACCACAGTCAGCACGGCTCGCGGTAAGACTTCACGGGTAAAGCACTCAAGCCCGCCCAGCAAACTCGCAGCTGTGGGCGCAGACGGCCCGGCAGAGCGTGGAACTGCACAGCCTCTCTCTCTTCTCCAATACTTCCGGCACTGTCCCGTGGCCACTGCCCCTGCAGCTGTGGTGCCCCACGCAGGCCACGGCCCATGCCACCTGTGTGCCCACCAGGCACACCCCTCGCTCTGTGCACAGCGGAGCCACTTCCAGGGCAGCTCGTCAAACACACAGCAGGTGCATCTGCACACAGCTCCCTGCGAGCAGGCCTCCCAGCAGCGCCTGCCCACGCGTGTCACGGAACAGGTATGGGCAGAGACGGGCTGGCCCTGGGGCAGGCCAGGCCTCGGCAGAGGCACGCGTGGACACAGAGGGCATTGAGGTACCCACACCTCCTGCTCACGGTGCCCGCTGCCCTAGGGGCTGAAGACACGGCCAGCAACAGGGACAGGTCCCTGGCCAGTGCTGCAGTCTGCGTTCTCACGCGTGCTGGGGGAAGAGGAACGAGACGTGGCATGAGTGTGTGGTCATAAACTTCTGCTCCCCGCTGCCCTGTTCTGCAGCTCGATGCCTCACACTGACACGAGAATGCTCGACACTGTCTTCCTGGTCCAAACGCCGTGTGGGGGCAGCCTGAGAGCCGCGGAGGCCACGCTCACCCGGCCCTCCCCAAGCCATGCGCCCAGTAAGCACTGCGCATCACTCCAACAACTACAGCAAAGCCGACAGCAAGTGGTGCCTGGGGTCTGCAGCCTGTGCGGCTCTGAAATGAATGAGGGCACACGTAGCAGCCCGTCCGGCCAGCTGAGTTCAGTCAAGAAAACTTGCACCCAAAGGGCTCATCCAGAACAACGGACCTGCTCCCAAGAGACAGTGCCCAGGAAACTCTGGCAGGAGGTAGGCAGGTCAGTGAGCAGCTGTGGTTAGAAAACCAAGAGGATGAGCCCGGTGTGGTAGCCTAGCGGCTAAAGTCCTCACCTTGTACACGCCAGAAACCTCTATGGACGCCGATTCTAATCCCTGCAGCCCCGCTTCCCTTCCAGCTCCCTGCTTGTAGCCTGGGAAAACAATCAAGGACAGCCCAAAGCCCTGGGACCCCGCACCCATGTGGGAGACCCAGACGAGGCTCCTGGCTTTGGGGCAGCTCTCCTGCCCCTGCTAGCCGTCCGTGCCCCTCCTCATCACCCCTGACAGCCACAGCAGAAGCTGGCTGGCCAGGGATGAATCCCCTCCCCCGCCATGCCACGCCCATCCCAGCGGCTCAGAGAAGCTGCTGGTCCTGCTCCTGTGCCGTGCCGGCTGACCACAACCGCAGGTCTGGACTCCACTGTCCCAGATGAGTCGCTGAGTCCAAACAGAACTGGGGCTGACTCCTGCACCTCCTGGGGGTCCTTCCGCCTGTGGTCCAGGGCGCACTATCATTCTCGGATCCAGGACGGGCTCTCACCCTGTGGGGGCCACAAGCCCTGAGTTGGAGCTGTCCCAGGACACACACACTCCTGCAGGTAACAGGCAGCACCGGGGCAAGGACTCCTGCATGCTTCCCTGTGCCTCTGTCTTCCTACCTGTAAAACGGGACCCCTGCAGCCCCCTCCCCACAGCACCCAGGACAAGAGCCACCTGCAGGACCACTTGGAACGCCTCTGCCATTCCGCCAGACCACGGACTGTCTGTGCCATGGCCCAGTGAGAACTCTGAGTGCATGCAATCCTGGCGGTTTGAAGCCGCAGCTTGCTTCTTTCTGAACCCGCCCTTGGCACTCAGTTCACGTGCCAGGGTCTTCACGGGAGCGTGTGTGCGTGGCTCTCACCAGCGGGCGTCCTGAGGGCTGAAGCCAGGTGCCACTCCTGGCTGATCCAGACCTGCCGAGGGAGACGTGGCTCACGGACACCCCAGGCTTACATGCTTTTCCTTTTAAAGACGCATTTATTTGAAAGGCAGAGTTACAGAGCGAGCCATGGAGAGAATTCCCTGTCGCCTGGCTCACTCCCAGGCTGCCATGGCTGGACCAGACCAAAGACCAGGACATTCCCCCAGGCCTCCCTCGCGGGCAGGCGCCCAGGCACGTGCACTGGCCCCTGCTGCCTTCCCAGGCATGTGTGCAGGGAGCTGGATGGGAAGTGGAGCACTCGGGTGGGGTGCTGACAGTGCCGGCGGCCTCACCCTGCCCAGACTGGAAACCAGAGGTGAACTAAGACTGAGAGGGAGGCAGCGGGGCCTGGCCATCTTGGGTGGACTCCTGGTTGTCCCTGTGACTAAAGGTGACTACCTGGCCAGACACACACAACCCAGACGTTACAGCCACACACAGCACCTTTAAACAGTTCCTCTAAGTCTGTTAACTAATTTAAAGAAAAGCACGATGAGAATAAATCAGAGACTTTATTGTAGCAAATAGAAGCTCTACAAAATAAAAATAAAATTACAAAACTAGGACTATTTGCCCGAGAAATGAATGGTTTATGGAATAAATTGGTCAGCAGATTGGACACGATTCAACCAAGATATCGAAAACGTTTAGTCAGCACCAGGCATAATCAAGCCGCAGCCCGGCAAAGCCCAGCCGGACGCTGAGAGCCAGCGACAAACACACACACACTGAAAAGGCAAAGCAGAACAGGCGTTAGCTTGCTCTGTAGTGAACCAAAAAGGGGAAATGGCTGACTCCTCGTCCGAAACGATGGAAGTGGGGGACAGTGTGAAAATGCCAACAGCAAACATGATGGTCTGGGTCGTGGGTCGTGCATGTCACACACCACCAACGCCCCATGGCGGCACAGGGCAGGTGAGCCACCTCTCTAGCCGGGCCTGCAAACCTCCACCAGGAAACACACGCACGCCAGTGACTTCTTGTGACAAAAGAAACGTGTTTTATTCCCTTTCTGCAGGAACTTTCCCCAGCACTGTGAGCTAGGCGCAGGCACGTTGCGCTCTTTCTGGGGGCCTTGTTTGAGCTGCCCTCCACTGCCAGGGCACAATGCTAGAAGTGTTGGGTATTTCTGCAGGGCAGCTCAGGGCAGCCCCACGGTGTCTGGAGCTGGAGCCACCCAGGACAGCTCTCATGCTCACTCAGGCTGGGTGAGGAGCTGCCTCCTGTCGGCTCCAGCCTGAGCACCCCCTGCCCTCCTGCTCCAAGTCTCACGTCCTCATCTCTAACCCGGGTACCTGCTTCCCTGTAGGTGCCCAGCTTCCTGTCATGGGGACTGGCCTGGGCTCCTGGGGCAGGGCCCACCTCCCAGAACTGTCAGCAGTTGGGACACCTCCTCCGGAGACAAGCAGTTCGGGGCAACCCTGGGATGCTCGTGGAGAGCTGGGCCTGAACTTGCCTCAGAGGTGAGGCTTGTCTGCACAGGACCAGGCGGAGGGGCCCGAGGGAGAGGGAGGGTGGTCCTCGCGGGCCTCATGCTGGCCAGGGGGAAGAAGGGCTTCCCAGCCATGAGCCCCACCCTGCCACCCCCCGCCCCCGGCGGCCTGGCCATGCTTCCCACTCAGCCTCTGTTCTTCCAGTGTGGTCCCGTAGCCAACATGGCTCCGGATAACCCACAGTTCTTGAGTTGCAGCCATGGACAGAGAGGCCCGTGGTCAGCAGGCGGCCCCTCTGTCAGTGCCTGCTCTGGGGTTTGGGCACCCAGGAAGGCTCCCACATGGGACCCACACCTGCCATGGACAGTACCCTGACGGGTCCCTGCAGGCCAGCGCCCGGCCTGCACATCTCCCCGCCAGACTGCCTCCGCTGTCCCCCACAAGGGCGGCTCTGTCAGATCCTGCCTCTCAGAGCCCGGCAGGCCCAGCACAGGCCGCTCCCAGGGTGCACCTGGGCTGGGCACCGTGACTAAGTGGGTCTCCATTTCCTTCACATCTAATTGTTGCTGGAGAGAGGCAGGGCAGTGCAGCTGGGCAGCAGGGGCTGGCAGAGGGGGCATGGGGCCTGCCCCATCAATGCCCACTTTAGTGTCTGCAGGAGAATGGTTACAAGACAGAGTAACATGTTTCCTCCAAACGCTGCCCTAAGTCACATGAACAACTCGCACCTGTGAGAGGAACAGGAGCAGGAAGTGGGGAAAGCCACTGCAACTGGAACTGCTGGGGCAGCTGGCGGTGGTGGACAGTGCCCTGGGCGCTCTTTCGGCCCCAGTGGGATGGCTGGCAGTGGTGGACAGCGCCCTGGACACTCTCTCAGCCCTGCTGGGGTGGCTGGCAGTAGTGGACAGTGCCCTGGACACTGTCTCGGCCCTGCTGGGGCGACTGGCAGTGGTAGACGGCCCCCTGGGCACTCTCTCGGCCCTCCCGGGGTGGATGGTGGTAGTGGATGGCCCCCTGGGCACTCTCTCAGCCCCAGTGGGATGGCTGGCAGCAGTGGACGGCCCCTTGGGCGCTCTCTTGGCCCGGGAAGCAGGAGACCCTCCCAGGAGCAGTAAGTCCTTGAGGGAAAGTCCCCAGGCTGGAGATGTCTCTCTGGGCCACCATTCATGCAACAGTCGCTCTGTGCCCTGGGGGGGGGGGGCTGACCAGGGGACCACAGAGCCTTCGGGACCCTGAGGACGAACGCAGAAACTACACAGGGTCGAGCTGCTCCCCTCGGCTGGGGAGGGATCAGAAGCCGCTGTGCAGGCGGGGAGGCGTTTGGAGGGAATGGGGACACTGGTCCCTTGGCCTCCAAGCCACAGAAGCGCCTTCCTCGACGTGGCTCTGCCATGGAGGCAAGGAGCAGAGCATCTGACAGAAAACTGCGTCCTTTTATCTTGCACCTGCCTGAATTCCCCAGGGAGCTGCCTGGACCTCAAGTTTCCCACAGATGTGGATAGCAACCTTTCCTTGCACGGGACCCATGGCTAGGCACCGTGGGGTGATCCTCGCCTTGGAAACGCCAGGCGCAGTAGAGGCGTGTTCCCGCACGCTGGCCCCAAGCTGCAGCTGAATGGCAGGAGCCCCGTGCCTGGGGTCTAGCGCAGACTGCCGGAGCATCCACGGCCCAGTTATCACAGCTCAGCTTCTCCAGCTAGGGGCTGGGGGCGTTAGGGGCCCCAGAAGTCAGCTAGCACCACGAGCTAGTCCTACCGCAAACCTGAACCTGAAGGGGAACAGCTTCCTTCACCCAGAGCCCAGTGGACACACGCTGTTAGCAGCAGCTGCTCCAAGCCCCGCCCCCATTGCTGTTCCCTCTCACTCTCCATGCAGGGCCTCTGTGTGCCCACAGCCCATGCCGGGGTGGGCATCCCTGCAGGACTACCCCACACAGGGCCTCTGTGTGCCCACAGCCCACATCAGGGTGGGCACCCCCTCAGGACCACCCCACACAGGGCCTGTGTGTGTCCATGTCAGGCTGGGCACCCCACAGGACCACCCCACACAGGGCCTGTGTGTGCCCACAGCCCACGCCGGGGTGGGCATCTCTGCAGGACCACCCCACACAGGGCCTCTGTGTGCCCACAGCCCACATCAGGGTGGGCACCCCTGCAGCACCGCCCCACACAGGGCCTGTGTGTGCCCATGCCAGGCTGGGCACCCCACAGGACCACCCCACACAGGGCCTGTGTGTGCCCATGTCAGGCTGGGCACCCCACAGGACCACCCCACACAGGGCCTGTGTGTGCCCACAGCCCATGCCGGGGTGGGCATTCCTGCAGGACCACCCCACACAGGGCCTGTGTGTGCCCACAGCCCACACCGGAGTGGGCACCCCCGCAGGACCACCAGACCATTCAGAGAGCCTGGCTCTCACACCTTGCTGAGGGTGCAGGGCTTTGCCCTGCCTCTGATGCACTGGCCGAGGATTGAGCTCCCCTCTGCTTCGGGACAATCGACTGATTTAATGGAGGGAGCACATCCAGAGAAGCGACTGGCAAATCCCACGTGCTGGCCGGGCTCGCCACCATCAGGACTGCCATTTGCTTCCACTTTTCCCACATCAGATGAGCGGTTTGCCACCCAGCACTCTGGGGATGCCCCTGCGCGGGGATGCAGACGCATGCGTCATCACCCCCTGGTGCTCCTGCACTCAGAGCCAGATGGTCACCCGCCCCTCGGGCAGAACTGCCCTGGACAGCCTTAATGAACTCCATGCTCTCCCGTCCAGCCCCCAGGCTGGGGAGGCTGGCTCCATGCCCACTCATCCCTGACCCGATGGCCCTCTCTGGAGGGAAGTGGCCACATGCATCTCATTGGCAATACTCATTTAGGGCAGCTGGGCTCCACCTTCATGCCTGTAAACCCAAGGCAATTTGGTCCGCTCCAGGCCATCCCTGTTCGGATAAGAAGCAAACACTGAGTGTTTCCATAGCAACCTGACCTGGCTGTCCGCGGCTCTGCCAGATGCAGCTCCTCAACATGCCAAGATCAGGGCCGTCACTGTCGAGCTGTGACCTGGGCCCCCACCAGCTCCCATGAGGGCCACCCCCAGCTGCCCCCATCTGGCTCCTGGGTACCACGTCTGCCTCCTTCAGCGCCCCTTGCACTCTGCCACCACCCAGGGAGACTGCTAACGTCATCAAAGCTCTCTGCCTGGTGCACTTGGATGAAGCCCAAGCTGCTCGGCTGGACCTGCCAGCCCCAGCCTCTGACGCCCCTCTCCAGCTACCTCCTGCCAGCCTGGTGCCA
Organism: Ochotona curzoniae; assembly: GCF_017591425.1. Lineage (NCBI taxonomy): Eukaryota > Metazoa > Chordata > Mammalia > Lagomorpha > Ochotonidae > Ochotona > Ochotona curzoniae. Next base: position 32,547 of record NW_024465759.1, read on the forward strand.
GAGTGTGGCTACACGCTGCTCCTCTTATGGGAAGGTGCTCCTCCTTCTGGCTCACACGCCAGTGTTCAGACACTTCTCACGGCCCAGCCTACACAAGTCACCTCTTCTGGGAAGCCCTCCCGATTTCCCAACGGACACGCCCTCCATCGGATCCCCCACTGATACTTCTCAGTGGTGCTAACATACCTGTTTACAGATTGCAGTAAATCCCTGGAGCCCAGGCCTGGCCCGGGAGCAGGGGTGTTCAGGAGCTGTTTAACTGACGGATGCATGATGGGGAGTGGGCGCGGCTTGACAGGTGTACGGGTGGAGGAGAGTGGGTGGGAGATGGGTAATGCATGGATGAACGGCTTAGTCACAGACTGAGACTGGCAGGTGCCTTCATGGGTCGGCAGCTGGCTGGCTAGACACACAGATGAGCAGATGGGCGCATGGATTCAAGGGGGAGATAAACAGGTGACTGGGTGAGCAGGGCGCAGACCAGACTGGGGGTGTGTGGGTGGGCTGGCAGATGGATATATCAGTGGACAGGGACATAGGCAAAATATGGGCAAATATTTTTAAACTTGATTTACACTTTTCCCTTCAGTAAGAAATGAGGTTTGTTTGCGAGCCAGCGCATTGCCCGATGCTGTGTTGCCCGACGCCCTGTGTCCACAAGCAGGCGTGTTGCCCGACGCCACGTTGCCCGACGCCACGTTGCCCGACACCCTGTGTCCGCGAGCCGGCGCTTTGCCTGATGCTCTGTGTCTGTATTTTTATGCTTTGGGGGTTTTCTGCTTATTGTGTTTCTTCTTCTCTTTAAAAAAAATGTTTGTGTGAGTATAAATGTGGGATTTTATTCTGGGGATTTTATTCTTAACCAGTGATTTTAAAAGTAGAAGTTCTATTTTTCTGCCCTGGAAGACCTCCCTTTTGTGTGTTAAAAGCACTCTGCAGTCTGAGCCTCTCTGGGTCGCAGATGGGAACGTGTCGTATCCCCTGGACACTGGATCACTGTCCCCCGGCCACCCCAGCAGGGCCAGGGGGAACGGCAGAGGCAGTGGGAGCTTTGGCAAAATCAATGCTGAGGGCCCATCCCCCAGCCCTGGGAGAACATGGTGGCTCTGAACACCAGGGCCTAAGCCCCCTTCCTGTGCCTGCCCTGGCCTGTAGAGCTGCCTGGCCAGGAGCTCCCCGCTGTGGGGAAGCGGACAACATGGCCATCCTGGAACCATGGGAGAGGCTGCTGCCTGGCTCGCAAGCCCCGTCCTGGGTGGATGAGCTTTGCTATAGCCAACTGAGCACCGTGGGGGAAAACGCCCACGGAGGCCTGCGGGCCGACTTCCTGAAGCAGGGGCTGCCCGCGCAGGTGGGCGCTCAGCTGTGTGCAGGGCTCTCAGAGCAGCCGCAGGAGGCCAGCTGCTGGAGGCAGGGGTCCAGGCAGGAGACGAGGTGGGGCTTGTGCAGAAACTGGCCCACTCCACCTGCCACATCCACCCACTGCAGGGAAGAGACAGAAGACAGCTCAGCCATGGTCAGGAAGGTGGAAGGCCGGGTCACCACCAGTACCCCAGGGCCTGCTTCTCAGTGTCCCTTCCTCCCCTCAGCCACCTGCCACGAGGTGCCCCCTGGGATCCCCTTGTCTTGCCGGGGGTCTGCCTGGCTCTGCAGACCCATCCTGCTCACTTCAGTGTCCCCAGTCTGAGATGCCCCTGCGTCCGCTGTGGCCTCGTGAGGGCCTCTCCACCACCCTCAGCTGGAGGGGGGACAGTCACCAAACCAGCTGCCTGCTCTGGCTGCTGAGTGGCTGTGTGGCCTGGCTCTCGCTCCTGGCCTCACCCGCACCTGCACGTGTCCCTCTCGGTGTCTTCCTGTTGACCGTGTCCTGCTGTCCACGCTGCTGAGCTCCGGCATCAGCTGGCTGCACTCTCTGTTGCCTGTGTCATATCCAGGGGATCACCATCACCATGTCGACAAGCTCCCCCGTGTTTTCTTCTAGGCGTCTCCTGCTCGGACCTCCCGTTCAGGGCTCTAACCCACTTTGATGCGCAGACACGGCTATTACGCACATAGTGATCCAGGGAACCGAAGGCTGTGGGAGCTGCCGCTCTGACGCAAACGGGGAGCGGAGAGGAATAACCTGCTGGTGTGCGCTCAGACGCCACAGCATGCCTTCTGGTGGCTCATGCTTATGCTACATGACTGCACCGGAAAAGTGCCCACCCAGGAAACATGCGCCCGTTCCAAATTGTCAAAAGTGTTTGCTCACGTGTAACAATTACACCTATTTCCACAGTAAAGTGTGATATTTCAAAGTAAATATACTACGTGTGCTAAACATAGCAGGCTCAAAAAACATTGTGGTTTTTTTCCTAAGAAAAGATGCATTTATGTATTTGAAATGCAGAGAGGTAAAGACAGAGGAGAGAAATTCGCCCACTCATTTCCTCACTGCCGCAGCCTTGGTGGCCAGGTCGGCCGCGCCCAAGCAGAAGCCTGGAGCTGTCTCCCGCGTGCGTGGCAAGGGACCGAGTCCATGGCCGTTCCTCCCCCTGCCCCAGGGGCACTGGCAGGGAGCTGGGTCCGGAGCAGGGCGGGCAGAACTCAAACTGCCCCGACAACCGCACTGCAGGGGCTCGAGCCACACGGAAATGCCAAGCTGTTGTTGAAACGTTCAAGGGGTGGAAACTCTGACCTCCTGACCTGACTGTGGTTTTCACCATCACACGGAAAAGTACAATTCACAAAACAAGTTTTTATCATTAAGATGTTTAAAAGTTACAGAGACACACAGAACAAAGAAAATCTAGACAAAGTGAGCGTGGAAGGCACAGCGGAGGGACCATCCAACAGGCATTTCTACACTGAGTCTTAACTAGGCTAAATGTACACACGCACACACTATAAGAACACGCTGTTCAGAAGCGGGCAGCTGCCCATCTCCGTGACGGGGCCCGTGTCCTCCTGCCAGCGCCGTGGTGTAGTGGGCCGAGCCTCCACCTTGAGCAGCGGCATCACACATGGGCGCTGGTTCAAGCCCCAGCTGCTCCATTTCTGCCCCAGCTCTCTGCTTACGGTCTGGGAGGGCAGAGGACGGCACGGGAGACCCCTCGGTGGGTCCCAGCTCCCGCTCTGGACCCTGTGGCCATCCGGGGAGCAAGACAGTGCATGGCAGAGTCTTCTCTCTGATTCTCCTCTCTGTTAACTCTGTCTTCCCCACAAAAGTAAATAAACCCTTTTAAAAAAACTGATGGCCTGTCTCAAAGGCCATACCTGAAACCAAAATGACTGAGGTGAGGCTGTGGAACACACCCCTCCCCGTGCCAGCCACAAACAGCACGGTTGGGCTGAATCACAAGTGTTAAGGGAGACATTCAAGTCACGGCTGCGTTTCAAAATCCTAATCTGAAAAATGGTAGAATTCAGGCCACAAAGAGCCAAGAATGAATCTGTGGCATCTAGTGACTTGTGTGTCCCGTGACCCAGCACCAACACGAACTGGCCAGCACCCACGGACCCTGTGAACAGCACCCATGGACCCTATGACCCAGCAATGACATGAACGAGCCAGCACCCACGGACCATGTGACCCAATCAGAGCCAGCACCCACGGACCACGTGACCCAGCAACCATGGACCCCGTGACCCAGCCCCAACACGATCAGGGCCAGCACCCACAGACTCCCATGACCCAGCACAGACCCATCGGAGCTAGCACAGGACCCCACTGCCCAGCCCCGACACGAACGGAGCAAGCACCCACGGACCGTGAGCCCTGTCACTCGACCAAAAGGTGATTCCGGTAGTCACTCGGCTACCCTGGGATGACACTGATAAAACCCAGGGCTACGTGTTTACTTTGAAAACTTCTCAAGAGCGACTGGATTGAAACTTAATGTGAGATCTCTGTCTTATCGCAAAGGTTAGCAGATATTTAATAAAAGTCTTATAAGCACCCTCTCATTACAATTAAGACAAACGGAACCCACAGCTGTCACCGCTGTACAAACTCCTGCACAGACCACGGAGACAGTAACTATTACACTCTAACTGAAGGAACGAGCGCACACACAAACGTCGAGAAGGGATAAACAGCGTGTTACCTAGACATGACGACAGGTGACGACGTCCAGGACTACTACGACGACAGAACTGGGCTGGGTTTCTCTGCAAAATCTCAAACAGAAGCACCCAAGTGAACGTGAGAGCCAAGGGCGCTTTAACGTCATGTAGAGCTCGCAACGAGACGGAACTTTTCCCTAAGAAACTACAAAATCTGATTTTGAAAATGTAGATCTCATGTAGAAAGACGATGTGAGAAAATATCACATTAAATTCAAAAACCTCTAAATTTCGCGGGTTCAGAGCCCACCTTCACTCACGGGGACCAGGCAGGCAGTCCCAGGCCAGAGCCCACCACCACTCACCCTGGGGACAGGCGGGTGGTCCCAGGACAAAGCCAACCTACACCGCAGCAAGAGCCAGGCGGACCGCCCAAGCCAGAGCCCACATCCACTCACCGCGGTGCCAGAAATGCCGTCCCAGGCCAGAGCTCACCTCCATCCCACCCGGCGCCAGGCGGGCGGTCCGAGGCCAGGGCTCACCTCCCTCACCCCGGGGCCAGGCGGGCGGTCCCAACCAGAGCCCACATGCCCCACCTGGGTTAGGCGGGCAGTCCCATGCCAGAGCCCACCGCCATCCCACCCAGGGCCAGGCTGGCGGTTAACACCAGAGCCCGCCTCGACTCCCCCCGGGGCCCGAGGGCCTTCCCAGGCAAGAGCCGAACTCCACCCCACCCGGGGCCAGGCGGTAAGTACCAGGACATAGCCCACCTACATTCACCCCGGGTCCAGGCGGGCGTTCCCAGGCCAGAGCACACATGCCCACCCCACCCGGGCCAGGCGGGCCGTCCAAGCCAGAGCCCACCTGAACCCCACCCGAGCCAGGCTGGCCATCCCAAGCCAGAGCACAACTCCACTCACACCAGGTCAGGCAGGCGGACCCAGGCTAGAGCCCACATGCACCAACCCACCGGAGGATAGGCGGGCGGTCCCAGCCAGACGCCACCTCCACTCACCTCCGGCCATGCGGGCGGTCCCAGGCCAGAGCCCACCTCCACTCACCACGGGGCCAGGCAGGCCGTCACAGTCCAGAGCTCACATGCCCAATCCGGGTCCAGGCGAGTGGTCCCAGCCAGACGCCACCTCCACTCACCTCCGGCCATGCGGGCGGTCCCAGGCCAGAGCCCACCTCCTCTCACCTCGAGGCCAGGCGGGCGGTCCCAGAACAGAACCCACCTACACTCACCCTGGTGCCAGGCGGGCAGTCCCAGGCCAGAGCTCACATTCCACACCCGGGTCCAGGCAGGCGGTCCCAGCCAGAGCCCACCTCCACTCAACCCGGGGCCAAGCGGGTGGTCCCAGAACAGAGCCCACCTCCACTCACCCGGGGCGAGGCGGGCAGTCCCATCCCAGAGCCGACCTTTATTCCACCCGGGGCCAGCGAGCGGTCCCAGGCCAGACCCCACCTCCACTCACCTATGGCCAGGCGGGCGGTCCCAGCCAGAGCCCACCTCCACCCACCCTGGTGCCAGGCGGGCCGTCCCAGGCAAGAGCCCACATGCCCCACCCGGGTCCAGGCAGGCGGTCCCAGGTCAGAGCCCAAATGCCAAACCCGTGGTAAGGTGGGCGGTCCCAGCCAGAGCACACCTCCACTCACCCCGGGAAAGGCGGGCGGTCCCAGGGCAGAGCCCATATGCCAAACCCTGGGCCAGGTGGGCAGTCCCAGGCCAGAGCCCACATGCACAACCAGGGTCCAGGCGAGCGGTCCCTGGCTAGACCCCACCTCCACTCACCCCGGGCCAAGCGGGTGGTCCCAGGCCAGAGCCCACCTCCACTCACCTAAGGCCAGGCGGGCCGACACTGGCCAGAGCCCACATGCACCACCCAGGTGGAGGCAGGCGGTCCCAGGCCAGATCCCACCTCCACCCCACCCGGGGCAAGAAGGGCTGTCCTAGGCCAGAGCCCACCACCACTCACCCCGGTCCAGGCAGGCAGTCCCAGGCCATAGCCCACCTCCACTCAGCCCCGGGCTGGCGGTCAGTCCCAGCCAGAGCCCAAAGGTACTTACGCAGGGCCAGGCGGGCAGTCCCAGGCAAGAACCCACATGCCCAACCCGAGGCCAGGCGGTCAGTCCCAGCCAGAACCCAGCTCCACTCACCCAGGGACAGGCGGGCAGTCCCAGGCCAAGGCCACCTCCACTCACCCGCGGCCCTCCCAGGCCAGAGCCCACCTTTAATTGAACCGGGGCAAGGCGGGTGGTCCCAGCCAGAGCCCAACTTGATTCACCTGGGGCCAGGCGGGCGGTCCCAGGCAGAGCACACCTCCATTCACCACAGTCCACAAGGGTGGTCCCAGCAAGAGCCCATATCCACTCACCCCGGGCCAGGTGGGCCGTCCCAGGCCAGGGCCCACATGACCCACCAGGGGCAAGGTGAGTGGTCCCAGCCAGAGCCCACCTCCACTCACCCAGGGCCAAGCGGGGCGTCCCTCGACAGAGCCCATGTCCACCCCACCCAGGCCAGGTGGACTGACCCAGCCAGAGCACATCTCCACTCACCCAGGGCCAGGCAGACGGTCCCAGCCAGAGCCCACCTCCACCCCTCCCGGGGCCAGGTGGGCAGTCCTAGCCAGAATCCACCTCCAACACTCCCGGGGCTAGGAGTGCGGTTCCAGCCAGAGCCCACCTCCACTCACCCATGGCCAAACGGACCGTAAAAGCCCAGAGCCCATATGCCAAACCCGGGGCCAGGCGGGTGGTCCCAGGCCAGAGCCCACAAGTCACAGCCGGGTCCAGGCGGGCGGTCCCAGGGTAGAGCCCACCTCCCCTCACCCGGGGCCAGGCTGGCGGTCCCATGACAGAGCCCACCTCCAATCCTCATGGTCAGGCGGAAAGTCACAGGCCAGAGCACACATTCCCACCAGGGGCCAGGCGGGCAGTCCCAGCCAGAGCCCACCTCCACTCAACAGGAGCCAGGCGGGCGGTCCCAGGCCAAGGCCACCTCCACTCACCCCGGGCCAGGCGGGCAGTCCCAAGCAGAGCCCACCATTACTCCACGCGTGGCCAGGCGGGCCGTCCCAGGCCAGAGCCCATATGCCTAACCCGGGGCCAGGTGGTCGGTCCCAGGCTAGAGCCCACCTCCACTTATCCGGGGCCATGAGGGCCATCCCAGGCCAGAGCCCACCTACACTCACCCAGGGCCAGGCGGGCAGTCCCAGGCCAGAGCCCACATGCCTAACCCGGGGCTATGCAGGCAGTCCCAGCCAGAGCGCACCTCCACCCCACCCGAGGCCAGGTGGGCGGTCCCAACCAGAGCCCACCTCCACCCACCCCCGTCCAGGCGGGCCGTCCCAGGCCAGAGCCCACCTCCACTCCCCCAGGGCCAGGCAGGCGGTCCCAGCCAGAGCCCACCTCCACTCACCCCGGACAGGCGGGCCGTCCCAGGCCAGAGCCCACCTCCACTCACCCCGGGAAAGGCGGGCAGTCCCAGGCCAGAGGCCACGTGACCCACCCGGGTCCAGATAGGCGGTCCCAAGCCAGAGCCCAACTCCACTCACCAGGAGCCAGGCGGACGGTCCCAAGCCAGAGCCCACATCCACCCCACCCGGGGGCATGCGGGCCATCCCAGGCCAGAGTCCACCAGCACTCACCCCAGGCAAGGAGGCCGGTCCCAGGCCAGAGCCCACCTCCAATCACCCTGGTGCCAGGCGGGCCGTCCCAGGCCAGAGCCCACATGCCTTACCCGGGGCCAGTCGGGCAATCCCAGGCAGAGCACACCTCCACTCACCCTGGTTCAAGGGGGCCGGTCCCAGGCCAGAGCCCATCTCCACTCACCAGGGGCAAGGCGGGAAGCCCGAGGCTAAAGCCCAACTGCCACACCCGGGGTCAGGCGGGCAGTCCCAGCCCATAGCCCAACTCGACTAACCCCGGGCCAGGCGGGCTGCCCCAGCCAGAGCCCACCACAACTCACACCGTGTTCAGGCGGGCACTCCAGGCCAGAGCCCACCTCCACTAACCCCAGGCAAGGCGGGCTGACCCAGGCCAGAGCTCACCTGCACTCACTCCAGGGCCAGGCGGTGGTCCCAACCAGAGCCAACCTCCACTCACCCCGGGCCTGACGGGTTGTCCCAGGCCCGAGCCCACCTCCACTCACCCGGGGATAGGAGGTCCTTCCCAGGCCAGAGCCCATATGCCAAACCCGGATCCAGGCGGGCAGTCACAGCCAGAGCCCACTTCTACTCACCCTGGTGCAAGGCGGGCAGTCCCAGGCCAGAGCCCACCTCCACTCACCCCTGTGCCAGGCGGGCCGTCCCAGGCAGAGCCCACTTCCATTCACCCGAGGCCACGCTGGTGGTCTCAGGCCAGAGCCCACCTCCACTCACCCGTGGCCAGATGGGCCGTCAGAGGCCAGAGCCCATATGAACAACCCGGGTCAATTCAGGCAGTCCCAGGTTAGAGCCCACCTCCACTCACCCGGGGCCAGGCAGGTGGTCCCAGGCCAGAGTCCACCTCCACTCACCCATGGACAGGCGGGCAGTCCCAGGCCAGAGCCCACATGCCCACCAGGGGACAGGCAGGCAGTTCAACCCAGAGCCCACCTCCACTCTCCATGGGCCAGGCGGGCAGTCCCTGGCCAAGGCGACCTCCACTCACCGCGGGACGGTCAGGCTGTCCAAGGTCAGAGCCCACCTTCACTCACCCCGAGGCAAGGAGGGAGGTCGCTGACAATGCCCACCTCCACTCACTCCAGGGCCAGGCGGCCGTCCCAGCCAGAGCCCACACCCAAACCCGGGGCAAGGCTGGCAGTCCCAGCCATAGCCCACCTCCACTCATCCAGGGTCTGGCGGGCATTCCCAGGCGAGAGCCCACATGCCAAACTCGGGTCAGGCGGGCAGTCCCAGCCAGAGCCCACCTCCACTCACCCATGGCCAAACGGACCGTACAAGCCCAGAGCCCATATGCCAAACCCGGGGCCAGGCGGGTGGTCCCAGGCCAGAGCCCACATGTCACACCCGGGTCCAGGCGGACGGTCCCAGACTAGAGCCCACCTCCACTCACCCGGGGCCAGGCTGGCGGTCCCACGCCAGAGCCCACCTCCAATCACCCATGGTCAGGCGGACAGTCACAGGCCAAAGCACCCATTCCCACCAGGGGCCAGGCGGGCAGTCCCAGCCAGAACCCACCTCCACTCAACAGTGGCCTGGCGGGGGGTCCCAGGACAAGGACACCTCCACTCACATCGGGCCAGGCGGGCATCCCAAGCAGAGCCCACCATTACTCCACGCGTGGCCAGGCGGGTGGTCCCAGGCCAGAGCCCACCTCCACTCACCCCGGGCCAGACGGGCCGTCCCAGGCCAGAGCCCATATGCAAAACCCGGGGCCAGGTGGTCGGTCCCAGGCTAGAGCCCACCTCCACTTATCCGGGGCCATGAGGACGGTCCCAGGCAAGAGCCCACCTATACTCACCCCGGGCCGGGCGGGCAGTCTCAGGCCAGAGCGAACATGCCTAACCCAAGGCCTGGCGGGCAGTCCCAGCCAGAGCCCACCTCCACTCACCAAGGGCCAGGCGGGCGGTCCCAAGCGAGAGCCCATCTCCTCTCACCAGGGGCAAGGCAGGTGGTCCCAGGCCAGAGCCCACCTCCACTCACCCCGGGCCAGGCAGTTGGTCTCAGGCCACATCCCACCTCCTCTCACCCATGGCCAGGCGTTCTGTCCCAGGCCTGAGCCCATATGCCATTCCCGGGGCCAGGCAGGCGGTCCCAGGGCAGAGTCCACATGCCCTACCCATGTCCAGAAGGGTGGTCCCAGGCCAGAGCCCACCTCCAGTCTTATGGCCAGGCTGGGCGTCCCAGGCCAGAGACCACCTCCACTCACCCAGGGCCAGGCAGGCAGTACCAGGCCAGAGTCCACCTCCACTCACCCCGGGCCAGGCGGGTGGTCCAGGCCAGAGCCCACCTCCACTCACCTATGGCCAGGTGGGCCGTCCCAGGCCAGAGCCCACCTTCACTCACCCCCCCGGCCACGAGGGTGGTCCCAACCAGAGCCCACCTCCACTCACCCCGGACCGGCAGGCAGTCCCTGGCCAGAGCCCACCTCCACTAACCCCGGGGCAAAGAGGGCTGTCCCAGCCAAAGCCCACCTACACTCACTGCATGGCAAGCCAGGCGGTCCCATGCCGAAGCCCATTTGTAAAACCCGGGCCTGGTGGGCAGTCCCAGCCAGAGCCCAACTCCTCTCACCCCAGGCCAGGAGGATGTTCCCAGCCAGAGACCGCCACCGTCACCCATGGCCAGGAGGGCAGTCCCAGGCCAGAGCCCACATTCCCACCAGGGGCCATGCGGGCAGTCCCAGCGAGAGCCCACCTCCACTCACCAATGGCCAGGCGGGCAGTCCCAGGCAAGAGCCCAACTTCACTCAGCCCTGGCCAGGCGGGTGGTCACAGGCCAAAGCCCACCTCCTCTCACGTATGGCCAGGTGGACCGTTCCAGGCCAGAGCCCACATGCCAAACCCGAGCAAGGCAGGCAGTCCCAGCCAGAGCCCACCTCCACTCACCCTCAGACAGGCGGGCGGTCCCAGGACAGAGCCCACCTGCACTCACCAGGGGCAAGGCAGGCTGTCCCAGGCCAAAGCCCAACTGCCACACCTGGGTCCAGGCGGGCGGTTCCAGGCCAGAGCCCACCTCCACTCACCCAGCCCAGGCGGGTGGTCCCAGGCAGAGACCACCTCCACTCACCCAGGGCCAGGAGGTCCTTCCCAGGCCAGCGCCCATATGCTGAACCCGGGGCCAGGTGGGCAGTCTCATCCAGAGCCCACCTCCACTCACCCAGGGGCCTCGTGGCGGTCTCAGGCCAGAGCCCACCTCCACCCCATCCGGGCTAGGGGGTCTGTTCCAGGCCAGAGTCCACCTCCACTCTCCCGGGGCCAGGCGGGCGTTCCCAGCCAGAGCCCACCTCCACTCACCTGGGCCAGGCGGGCCGTCCCAGGCCAGAGACCACCTCCACTCACCCGGGGAAAGGAGGTCCGTCCCAGGACAGGCCCATATGCCAAACCCGTGGCCAGGACGGCAGTCCCATCCAGAGTCCATCTCCACTCAACCAGGGGCCTCGTGGCGGTCTCAGGCCAGAGCCCACCTCCACCCCATCCCGGCTAGTGGGTCCGTTCCAGGCCACAGTCCACCTCCACTCACCCCGTGGCCAGGCGAGCGTTCTCAGGCCAGAGCCCAGCTCCACTCACCCGTGGCCAGATGGGCGGTGCCAGGCCAGAGCCCATATGCCAAACCTGGGGCCAGGCGGGCAGTCCCGGTCCAGAGACCACATGCCCAAACCGGGTCCCGGAGGGCGGTCCCAGGCCAGAGCACACCTCCACTCACCCGAGCCCAGGCTGGTGGTCCCAGGCCAGAGCCCACCTCCACTCACCCAGGGCCAGGCGGGTGGTCACAGGCCAAAGCCCACCTCCAATCACCTATGGCCAGGTGGGCCGTCCCAGCCAGAGCCCACATGCCAAACCCAGGCAAGGTGTGGTTTCCCAGGCCAGAGCCCACCTCCACTCACCCGGGGGCAGGCGGGTGGTCCCAGTCCAGAGCCCATATGCCAAACCCGGGGCCAGGTGGGCGGTACCAGGCCAGAGCCCACCGCCAGTCACCCAGGGCCAGGCTGGCAGTCCCAGGCCAGAGCCCACATGCTCCACTCACCCAGGGCCTGGCGGGCGGTCCCAGGCCAGAGCCCAACTCCACCCCACCAGGGGCCATACGAGCCGTCACAGGCCAGAGCCCACCTCCACTCACCCGGGGCCAGGAGGGCAGTCCCAGGCCAGCGCCCCCATGCTCCACTCACCCGGGGCCAGGTGTTCTGTCGCAGGCCAGAGCCCATTTGCCAAACCCGGGGCCTGGCGGGCGGTCCCTGGCCAGAGTCCACATGCTCTACCCAATTCCAGGCGGGTGGTACCAGGCCAGAGCCCATCTCCACTCACCCCGGGCCAGGCCGGTGGTCCCAGGCCACAGCCCTGCTCCAATCACCCAGGGCCAGGTGTTCCGTCCCAGGCCAGGGCCCATATGCCAAACCCGGGGCAAGGCGGGCAGTCCCTGGCCAGAGTCCACATGCTCTACCCATGTCCAGGCGAGCGGTCCCAGACCAGAACCCACCTCCACTCTTATGGCCAGGCGGGCCGTTCCAGGCCAGAGCCCACCTCCACCCCATCCGGGCTAGGGGGTCCGTTCCAGGCCAGAGCCCACCTCCACTCACCCGGTGCCATGCGGGTGGTCCCAGGCCAGAGCCCACCTTTACTCCACCCATGGCAGGTAGGCGTCACAGCCAGAGCCCACCTCCACTCACCCAGGGCCAGGCGGGTGGTCCCAGGCCACAGCCCTGCTCCAATCACCCAGGGCCAGGTGTTCCGTCCCAGGCCAGAGCCCATATGCCAAACCCGGGCCTGGCGGGCGGTCCCTGTCCAGAGTCCACATGCTCACCCCGTGGCCAGGCGGGCAGTCCCAGGCCAGAGACAACTCCCACTATTATGGCGAGGCGGGCCGTCCCAGGCCAGAGCCCACCTCCACTCACCCAGGGCCAGGCGGGCAGTCCCAGGCCAGAGCCCACCACCACTCACCCTGGGCCAGGCGTGTGGTCACAGGCCAAAGCCCACCATCACTCACCTATGGCCAGGTGGGCCGTCTCAGCCAGAGCCCACATGCCAAAAACGGGCAAGGCTTGCGGTCCCAGGCCAGAGCCCACCTCCACTCACCCCGGACAGGCGGGCCGTCCCAGGCCAGAGCCCACCTCCACTCACCCATGGCCAGGCGGGCAGTCCCAGGTCAGAGCCCACCTCCACTCACCCCAGGCCAAGCAGGCGGTCCCAGGCAGAGCCCACCTCCACTCACCCTGGGGCCAGCCGGGTCGTTCCACGACAGAGCCCATTCCACCCCACCCAGACCAGGTGGACTGACCCAGCTAGAGCGGACCTCTACTCACCCAGGGAGAGGGGAGACGTCCCAGCCAGAGCCCACCTTCAATCATCCCCGCCAAGGTTGGCAGTTGGCCAGAGCCCACCTCCAACCCTCTGGGGCCAGGCGGGCGGTTACAGCCAGAGCCCACCTCCACTCACCCAGGGTCTGGCGGGCATTGTCAGGACAGAGCACACATGCCAAACCCGGGGCAAGGCGGGCAGTCCCAACCAGAGCCCACCTCCATTCACCCAGCCCAGGCCGGCGGTCCCAGGCAGAGCCCAACTCCACTCACCAGGGGAAAGGCGGGCAGTCTGAGGCCAAAGCCCAACTGCCACACCTGGGGCCAGGCGGGTGGTCCCAGGCCAGAGCCTACATCCACTCACCCAGCCCAGGTGGGCTGTCCCAGCCAGAGCCCACCTGCACTCACCCGGGGCCAGGAGGTTCTTCCCAGGCCAGCGCCCATATGCTAAACCCGGGGCCAGGCGGGCAGTCTCAGCCAGAGCCCACCTCCACTCACCCAGGGGATTCGCGGCGGTCTCTGGCCAGAGCCAACCTCCACCTTACCCGGGCTAGGGGTTCCGTTCCCAGCCAGAGCCCACCTGCACTCACCTGGGCCAGGCGGGCCGTCCCAGGCCAGAGCCCACCTCCACTCACCTGGGCCAGGCATGCAATTCCTGGCCAGAGCCCATATGCCAAACCCTGGGCCAGGCGGGTAATCCCAGCCAGAGAACACCTCCACTCACCCCATCCAGGCGAGCGTTCTCATGCCAGAGCCCACCACCACTCACCCGGGGCCAGATGGGCGGTGCCAGGCCAGAGCCCATATGCCCAACCTGGGGCCAGGCGGGCGGTCCCAGGCCAGAGACCACATCCCCAACACGGGTCCAGGCGGGCAGTCCCAGGCCAGAGCACACCTCGACTCACCCGAGGCCAGGCTGGTGGTCCAAGGCCAGAGCCCACATTTACTCCACTCAGGCCAGGCGGGCGTCCATGCCAGAGCCCACCTCCACTCACCCCGGGCCAGGTGTTCCGTCCCAGGCCAGAGCTCATATGCCAAACCCGGGGGCAAGGCGGGCGGTCACTGGCCAGCGTGCACAGGCTCTACCCATGTCCAGGCGGGTGGTCCCAGGCCAGAGCCCACCTCCACTTACCCGGAGCCAGGCCGGTGGTCCCCGGCCACAGCCCAGCACCACTCACCTGGGGCCAGGCATTCCGTCACAAGCCAGAGCCCATATGACAAACCCGGGGCATGGCGGGCAGTCCCTGGCCAGAGTCCACATGCTCTACCAATTTCCAGGCGGCCGGTCCCAGGCCAGAGCCCATCTCCACTCTTATGGCCAGGCGGGCCGTCACAGGGCAGAGCACACCTCCACACCACCGGGGCTAGGTGTTCCGTTCCAGGCCAGAGCCCATATGCCCCACCTGGGTCCAGGCGGGCAGTCCCAGGCCAGAGCCCACCTTTACTCCACCCAGGGCAGGTGGGCGGTCCCAGCCTGAGCCTACCTCCACTCACCCAGGGACAGGCGGGTGGTCCCAGGCCACAGCCCAGTTCCACTCACCGGGGCCAGGTGTTCCGTCCCAGTCAAGAGCCCATATGCCAAACCCGGGGCCTGGCGGGCGGTCCCTGGCCAGAGTCCACATGCTCTACCCATGTCCAGGAGGGTAGTCCCATGCCAGAGACCACCCCCACTATTTATGCCAGGCGGGCCGTCCCAGGCCAGAGCCCACCTCCACTCACCCAAGGCCAGGCGGGCAGTCCCAGGCCAGAGCCCACCTCCACTCACCCTGGGCCAGGCGGGTGGTCACAGGCCAAAGCCCACCTCCACTCACCTATGGCCAGGTGGGCCGTCTCAGCCAGAGCCCACATGTCAAACCCGGGCAAGGCGTGCGGTCCCAGGCCAGAGCCCACCTCCACTGACGCGGGGCCAGTCGGGTGGTCCCAGGCCACAGCCCAGCTACACTCACCCGGGGCCAGGAGGTCCGTCCCAGGCCAGAGCCCATATGCCAAACCCGGGGGCAGACGGGCCGTCCCAGACCAGAGCCCACCACCACTCAAACCGGGGCCAGGGGTGCGATCTCAAGCCGGAGCCCACCTCCACCCCACCCGGGCTAGGGGGTCCATCCCAGGCCAGAGCCCACCTCCACTCACACGGGGCCAGACGGGCGGTCCCAGGCCAGAGCCCATATGGTGAGTGGAGGTGGGCTTTGGCCTGTGACCACACGATAAGAGTGGAACGGAAGGGAAGAGAAGAGATGATGGACCGGATGAGAAAGGAAGGGAAAATGGACAGGATGGGAAAAGAAGGGAGGATGGAACGGAAGGGAAGCAAAGGAACTCAGACTGGAAAGGAAGGGAAAGTAACTTATGGGAAGATGGACCAGCAGGGATGGTAAGAGATGATGGACGGGAAAGGAAGGGAAAACAGAAGTGAGGGAAGACGTTCAGGAACAAAAGTGGAGGAAAGACGGCCTGGAGAACAGGATAATCTGAATGGGAGGAAAGAAAAGACAGACGGCAAGAGAAGAAATTGGAGCATGGACCAGAAGCGAAGGCAAAAGAAGGCAAGGCGGACCGAAAGGAAGGGTAAGGAGCACAGAGCGGATGGGAAGGGAAGGGAACATGTACCAGGAAGGAAGATAATGGAAGATGGACTGGATGGGAAGCTTAGGGAAGATGGACCGGATGGGAAAAGAAGGGAAAATGGGCCGGAAGGGAACATATGATGGAGTGGATGGGAAAAGAAGGGAAGACGGAAGGGAAGAGATAACAGACAGGATGGGAAAGGAAGGGAGGATGGACTGGTTGGGAAAAATGGAGAAGATGGACCGGATGGGGAAAAAAAGGCAGGAAGGGAAGGGAAAAGAAGGGAGGATGGACCAGATGGCAAAACAAGGGTAAATGGACCGGAAGCCAAGAGATGAGGGACCTAATGGGAAAAGAACAGAGAGGAAGGTGAGGGGAAGGAAATTGAAGATGGAACAGAAGGGAAGACAAGAGATAACAGACCGGATGGGAAAGGAAGTGAAGATGGACAGAATGGGAAAAGAAGGGAAAATGGACCGGAAGGAAAGAGATGAGGGACCGGATGGGAAAAGAAGGGAAGATGGACAGGAAGGGAAGGATATTGAAGACGGAAGAGAAGGGAAGAGATGGACAGGAAGGGAAAAGAAGGGAGGATGGACAGGAAGGGAAAAGAAGGGAGGATGGACCAGATGGGAAAAGAAGGGAAGATGAGGATGGACCGGTTGGGAAAAATGGGGAAGATGGACCGGATGGGGAAAGAAAGGCAGGAAGGGAAGGGAAAAGAAGGGAGGATGGACCAGATGGCAAAACAAGGGTAAATGGACCGGAAGCCAAGAGATGAGGGACCTAATGGGAAAAGAACGGAGAGGAAGGTGAGGGGAAGGAAATTGAAGATGGAACAGAAGGGAAGACAAGAGATAACAGACCGGATGGGAAAGGAAGTGAAGATGGACAGAATGGGAAAAGAAGGGAAAATGGACCGGAAGGAAAGAGATGAGGGACCGGATGGGAAAGAAGGGAAGATGGACAGGAAGGGAAGGATATTGAAGACGGAAGAGAAGGGAAGAGATGGACAGGAAGGGAAAAGAAGGGAGGATGGACCAAATGGGAAAAGAAGGGAAGATGGACAAGAAGGGATAAAAATTGAAGACGGAACAGAAGGGAAGAGATGGACCAGATGGGAAAGGAAGGGAAGATGGACAGGATGGGAAAAGAAGGGAGGATGGACCGGAAGGGAAGGGAATGGAATATTGACCGGATGGGAAGCAAAGGAACTCAGACCAGAAAGGAAGGGAAGTAACTTATGGGAAGATGGACCGGCAGGGAAGGTAAGAGATGATGGACAGGAAGGGAAGGATATTGAAGACGGAACAGAAGGGAAGAGATGGACAGGAAGGGAAAAGAAGGGAGGATGGACCAGATGGGAAAAGAAGGGAAGATGGACAGGAAGGGATGAAAATTGAAGACGGAACAGAAGGGAAGAGATGGACCGGATGGGAAAGGAAGGGAAGTTGGACAGGATGGGAAAAGAAGGGAGGATGGACCGGAAGGGAAGGGAATGGAATATTGACCGGATGGGAAGCAAAGGAACTCAGACCAGAAAGGAAGGGAAGTAACTTATGGGAAGATGGACCGGCAGGGAAGGTAAGAGATGATGGACAGGAAGGGAAGGAAACACGGAAGCGAAGGAAAACAGGAAGGCAAATGGGGGAAAGACAGCCTGGAAAACAGAAGAATAATCTGAATGGAAGGAAAGAAAAGACGGACGGCAAGGGAATTGAAGGGATGGGAGCACAGACCAGAAGCAAAGGGCAAAGAAGGAAAGGCAGACCAAAAGGGAAGGGGATGGACCACAGACCGGATGGGAAGGGAAGGGAACATGTACAGGAAAGGAAGGTAATGGAAGATGGAACGGAAGGGAAGAGAAGAGATGATGGACCGGATGGGAAAGGAAGGGAAGATGGACAGGATGGGAGAAGAAGGGAGGATGGAATGGAAGGGAAGCAAAGGAACTCAGACTGGAAAGGAAGGGAAAGTAACTTATGGGAAGATGGACCAGCAGGGATGGTAAGAGATGATGGACGGGAAAGGAAGGGAAAACAGAAGTGAGGGAAGACGTTCAGGAACAAAAGTGGAGGAAAGACGGCCTGGAGAACAGGATAATCTGAATGGGAGGAAAGAAAAGACAGACGGCAAGAGAAGAAATTGGAGCATGGACCAGAAGCGAAGGCAAAAGAAGGCAAGGCGGACCGAAAGGAAGGGTAAGGAGCACAGAGCGGATGGGAAGGGAAGGGAACATGTACCAGGAAGGAAGATAATGGAAGATGGACTGGATGGGAAGCTTAGGGAAGATGGACCGGATGGGAAAAGAAGGGAAAATGGGCCGGAAGGGAACATATGATGGAGTGGATGGGAAAAGAAGGGAAGACGGAAGGGAAGAGATAACAGACAGGATGGGAAAGGAAGGGAGGATGGACCGGTTGGGAAAAATGGAGAAGATGGACCGGATGGGGAAAAAAAGGCAGGAAGGGAAGGGAAAAGAAGGGAGGATGGACCAGATGGCAAAACAAGGGTAAATGGACCGGAAGCCAAGAGATGAGGGACCTAATGGGAAAAGAACGGAGAGGAAGGTGAGGGGAAGGAAATTGAAGATGGAACAGAAGGGAAGACAAGAGATAACAGACCGGATGGGAAAGGAAGTGAAGATGGACAGAATGGGAAAAGAAGGGAAAATGGACCGGAAGGAAAGAGATGAGGGACCGGATGGGAAAAGAAGGGAAGATGGACAGGAAGGGAAGGCTATTGAAGACGGAACAGAAGGGAAGAGATGGACAGGAAGGGAAAAGAAGGGAGGATGGACAGGAAGGGAAAAGAAGGGAGGATGGACCAGATGGGAAAAGAAGGGAAGATGAGGATGGACCGGTTGGGAAAAATGGGGAAGATGGACCGGATGGGGAAAAAAGGCAGGAAGGGAAGGGAAAAGAAGGGAGGATGGACCAGATGGCAAAACAAGGGTAAATGGACCGGAAGCCAAGAGATGAGGGAGCTAATGGGAAAAGAACGGAGAGGAACGCGGTCCTTGGCCAGAGCCCACCTCCACTCACCCGTGGCCATGAGAGCCGTCGCAGGCCAGAGCCCACCTAACTCACCCAGGGCAGGGTGTGCAGTCCCAGGCCAGAGCCGACATGCTCCACTCACCCGGGGCCAGGAGGGCGGTCCCTTGCCAGAGCCCAACTTACTCCACCCAGGCCAGGCGGGCGGTCCCAGCCAGAGCCCACCTCCACTCACCCCAGGCCAGGGGGGCCGTCCCAGGCAAGAGCCCACCTCCACTCACCCGGGGCCAGGCTGGCGGTCCCAGGCCAGAGCCCATATGCCAAACCTGGGGCCAGGCGGGCCGTCCCAGGCCAGAGCCCACCTCCACTCACCCTGGGCCAGGCTGGCAGTCCCAGGCCAGAGCCCACATGCCTAACCCGGGTCCAGGCGGGCCGTCCAGGGCAGAGCACACATGCCCGACTGGGGTGCAGGCAGGCGGTCCCAGGCCAGAGCCCACCTCCACTCCACCAGGGGCCTTGCGAGCCGTGGCAGGCCAGATCCCACCTCCACTCACCCAGGGCCAGGTGGGCAGTCCCAGGCCAGAGCCCACCTCCACTCACCCAGGGCCAGGCGGGCCGTCCCAGGCCAGAGCCCACCTCCATTCACCCTGAGCCAGGCGTGTGGTTACAGGCCAAAGCCCACCTCCACTCTACTATGGCCATGTGGGCCGTCTCAGCCAGAGCCCACCTACACTCACCCAGGGCAAGGCGTGCGGTCCCAGGCCAGAGCCCACCTCCAATCACCTAGGGCCAGGCGGGCAGTCCCAGACCACAGCCCACATCCACTCACCCTGGGCCAGGTGGGTGGTCACAGGCCAAAGCCCACCTCCACTCACCTATGGCCAGGTGCGCCGTCTCAGCCAGAGCCCACATGCCAAACAAGGGCAAGGCGTGCTGTCCCAGGCCAGAGCCCACATCCACTCACCCAGGGCCAGGCGGGCGGTCTCACGCCAGAGCCCACCTCCACCCCACCCGGGCTAGGCGGTCCATCCCAGGCCAGAGCCCAACTCCACTCACCCGGGGCAGACGGGCAGTCCCAGGCCAGAGCCAAAAGTCAAACCTGGGGCCAGGCAGGTGGTCCCAGGCCAGAGCCCACATGACTAACCCGGGTCCAGGCGGGCCATCCCAGGCCAGAGCACACATGCCCCACCCGGTACCAGGCAGGCGGTCCCAGGCCAGAGCCCACCTCCACCCCACCTGAAGCCATGGGAGCCGTCGCAGGCCAGAGCCCACCTCCACTCACCCAGGGCCATCGGGAAGTCGCAGCCCAGAGCCCACATGCTCCACCCCCCCGGGGCCAGGCGTGTGGCCCCGGCCAGAGCCCAACTTATTCCACCCAGGCCGGGTGGGCGGTCCCAGCCAGAGCCCACCTCCACTCACCCCGGGCCAGGTGGGCCGTCCCAGGCCACAGCCCATCTCCACTCACCCGGGGCCAGGTCTTCTGTCCCAGGCCAGAGCCCATATGCCAAACCCGGGGACTGGCGGGCGGTCCCTGGCCAGAGTCCACCCCCACTATTATGGCCAGGCGGGTCGTCCCAGGCCAGAGCCCACCTCCACTCACCCTGGGACAGGCGTGTGGTCACAGGCCAAAGCCCACCTCCACTCACCTATGGCCAGGTGGGCCGTCTCAGCCAAAGCCCACCTTTGCTCCACCCAGGCCAGGCGGGTGTTCCCAGGCCACAGCCCAGGTACACTCACCTGGGCCAGGCGGGCCGTCCCAGGCCAGAGCCCATATGCCAAACCCGAGGCCTGGCGGGCCGTCCCAGGCCAGAGCCCACCTCCATTCACCCGGGGCCAGGCTGGTGGTCCCAGGCCAGAGCCCACCTACACTCACCCATGGCCAGGCGGGAGGTCCCAGGTCAGAGCCCACCTCCACTCACCCATGGCCAGGCGGGCGGTCCCAGGCAGAGCCCATCTCCACTCACCCCGGGCCAGGCGGGCCGTCCCAGGCCAGGGCCCACATGACCCACCAGGGGCAAGGCGGGCTGTCCCAGGCAGAGCCCACCTACTCTCACCCCGGGGCCAGGCGGGCCGTCCCACGACAGAGCCCATGTCCACCCAACCCAGGCCAGGTGGACTGACCCAGCCAGAACCGACCTCCACTCACCCAGGGCCTGGCGGGCCGTCCCAGGCCAGAGCCCACCTCCACTCACCCGGGGACAGGAGGTCTGTCCCAGGCCAGAGCCCATATACCAAACCCGGGGCCAGGGGGGAAGTCCCAGCCAGAGAACACCTCCACTCACCCCGTGACCAGGCTAGCGTTCTCAGGCCAGAGCCCACCTCTACTCACCCAGGGCCAGATGGGCGGTCCCAGGCCAGAGCCCATATGCCAAACCTGGGGCCAGGCGTGCGGTCCCAGGCCAGAGCCCATATGCCATACCTGGGGCCAGGGGCGCGGTCCCTGGCCAGAGTGCACATGCTCTACCCATGTCCAGGCGGGTGGTCCCAGGCCAGAGCCCACCTCCACTCACCCCGAGCCTGGCCAGTGGTCCCAGGCCACAGCCCAGCTCCACTCACCCGGGGCCAGGCGGGCGGTCCCTGGCCAGAGCCCATATGCCAAACCCGGGGCAAGGCGGGTGGTCCCTGAACAGAGTCCACATGCTCTACCCATGTCCAGGCGGGCGGTCCCAGGCCAGAGCCCACATCCACTCATCCAGGGCCAGGCGGGCCGTCCGAGGCCAGAGCCCACCTCCACCCCATCCGGGCTAGGGGGACGGTTGCAGGCCAGAGCCCACCTCCACTCACCCTGGGCCAGGCGGGTGATCCCAGGCCAGAGCCCACCTTTACTCCACACAGGGCAGGTGGGCGTCACAGCCAGAGCCCACCTCCACTCACCCAGGGCCAGGCGGGTGGTCCCAGGCCACAGCCCAGCTACACTCACCTGGGCCAGGCGTTCCGTCCCATTCCAGAGCCCATATGCCAAACCCAGCTCCTGGCGGGGGGTTCCTGACCAGAGTCCACATGCTCTACCCATGTCCAGGCTGGCAGTCCCAGGCGAGAGACCACCTCCACTATTATGGCCGGACAAGGGGTCCCAGGCCAAAGCCCACCTCCACTCACCCAGGGCCAAGCCGGCAGTCCCAGGCCAGAGCCCATCTCCACTCACCCAGGGCCAGGCGGATGGTCACATGCCAAAGCCCACCTCCACTCACCAATGACCAGGTGGGCCGTCTCAGCCAGAGCCCACATGCCAAACCCGGGCAAGGCTTGCGGTCCCAGGCCAGAGCCCAACTCCACTCACCCCGGGGCCAGGCAGGCGGTCTCAAGCCAGAGCCCACCTCAACCCCACCCGGGCTAGGGGGTCCATCCCAGGCCAGAGCCCACCTCCACTCACCCGGGGCCATGCGGGCGGTCCCAGGCCAGAGCCCACCTTTACTCCACCCAGGGCAGGTGGGCGTCACAGCCAGAGCCCACCTCCACTCACCCGGGGCCATGCGGGCAGTCCCAGGCCAGATCCCACCTCCAATCACCCTGGGCCATGCGGGTGGTCACAGGCCAAAGAGCACCTCCACTCACCTATGGCCATGCGGGCCGTCCTAGGCCAGGGCCCACATAACCCACCAGGGGCAAACGGGTGGTCCCAGGCAGAGCCCACCTCCACTCACCCCGTGGCCAGGCGGGCCGTCCCACGACAAAGCCCATGTCCACCCCACCCAGGTCAGGTGGACTGACCCAGACAGAACCGACCTCCACTCACCCAGGGCCACGCAGGCCGTCCCAGGCCAGAGCCCACCTCCACTCACCCGGGGACAGGAGATCCGTGCCAGGCCAGAGCCCATATGCCAAACCTGGGGCCATGCGGGCGGTCCCAGGTCAGAGACCACATGCCCAACACGGGTCCAGGCGGGCAGTCCCAGGCCAGAGCACACCTCCACTCACCCGAGGCCAGGATGGCAGTCTCAGGCCAGAGCCCACCTCCACTCACACTGACAGGCGGATGGTCACATGCCAAAGCCCACCTCCACTCACCTATGGCCAGGTGGGCCGTCTCAGCCAGAGCCCACATGCCAAACCCGGGCAAGGCGTGCGGTCCCAGGCCAGAGCCCACCTCCACTCACGCGGGGCAAGGCAGGTGGTCCCAGGCCACATCCCAGCTACACTCACCTGGGCCAGGCGGGCTGTCCCAGGCCAGAGCCCACCTCCACTCACGCGGGGCCAGAAGGGTGGTCTCAAGCCAGAGCCCACCTCCACCCCACCCAGGCTAGGGGGTCCATCCCAGGCAAGAGCCCACCTCCACTCACCCAGGGCCAGACGGGCGGTCCCAGGCCAGAGCCCATATGCCAAACCTGGGGCCAGGTAGGCGGTCCCAGGCCAGAGCCCACCTCCAGTCACCCAGGGCCAGGCTGGCAGTCCCAGGCCAGAGCCCACATGCCTAACCCGGGGCCTGGCGGGCCGTCCCAGGCCAGAGCACACATGCCACACCCGGGACCAGGCAGGCGGTCCCAGGCCAGAGCCCACCTCCACCCCACCTGGGGCCATGGGAGCCGTCGCACGCCAGAGCCCACCTCCACTCACCCAGGTCCAGGCGGGCGGTCCCAGGCCAGAGCCCACATGCTCCACTCATCCGGGGCCAGGCGGGTGGTCCCGGGCCAGAGCCCAACTTACTCCACCCAGGCCAGGCGGGCAGTCCCAGCCAGAGCCCACCTCCACTCACCCGGGGCCAGGTGGGCCGTCCCAGGCCACAGCCCATCTCTACTCACCCCGGGCCAGGTGTTCTGTCCCAGGCCAGAGCCCACATGCCTAACCCGGGTCCAGGCGGGCCGTCCCAGGCCAGAGACCACCCCCACTATTATGGCCAGGCGGGCCGTCCCAGGCCAGAGCCCACCTCCACTCACCCAGGGCCAGGCGGGCACTCCCAGGCCAGAGCCCACCTCCACTCACCCTGGGCCAGGCATGTGGTCACAGGCCAAAGCCCACCTCCACTCACCTATGGCCTGGTGCGCCGTCTCAGCCAGAGCCCACCTTTGCTCCACCCAGGCCAGGAAGGTGTTCCCAGGCCAGAGCCCACCTCCAATCACCCGGGGCAGACGGGCCTTCCCAGGCCACAGCCATATGCCAAAACGAGGCCAGGCTGGTGGTCCCAGGCCAGAGCCCACGTCCACCCCACCTGAAGCCATGGGAGCCGTAGCAGGCCAGAGCCCACCTCCACTCACCCAGGGCCATCGGGCAGTCGCAGCCCAGAGCCCACATGCTCCACTCACCCGGGGCCAGGCGGGTGGTCCCGGGCCAGAGCCCAACTTACTCCACCCAGTCCGGGCGGGCGGTCCCAGCCAGAGCCCACCTCCACTCACCCCGGGCCAGGTGGGCCTTCCCAGGCCACAGCCCATCTCCACTCACCCGGGGCCAGGTGTTCTGTCCCAGGCCAGAGCCCATATGCCAAACCCGGGGACTGGTGGGCGGTCCCTGGCCAGAGTCCACCCCCACTATTATGGCCAGGCGGGTCGTCCCAGGCCAGAGCCCACCTCCGCTCACCCTGGGACAGGCGTGTGGTCACAGGCCAAAGCCCACCTCCACTCACCTATGGCCAGGTGGGCCGTCTCAGCCAAAGCCCACCTTTGCTCCACCCAGGCCAGGCGGGTGTTCCCAGGCCACAGCCCAGGTACACTCACCTGGGCCAGGCGAGCCGTCCCAGGCCAGAGCCCATATGCCAAACCCGAGGCCTGGCGGGCCGTCCCAGGCCAGAGCCCACCTCCATTCACCCGGGGCCAGGCTGGTGGTCCCAGGCCAGAGCCCACCTACACACACCCATGGCCAGGCGGGAGGTCCCAGGTCAGAGCCCACCTCCACTCACCCATGGCCAGGCGGGCGGTCCCAGGCAGAGCCCATCTCCACTCAACCCCGGGCCAGGCGGGCCGTCCCAGGCCAGGGCCCACATGACCCACCAGGGGCAAGGCGGGCTGTCCCAGGCAGAGCCTACCTCCACTCACCCCGGGGCCAGGCGGGCCGTCCCACGACAGAGCCCATGTCCACCCAACCCAGGCCAGGTGGACTGACCCAGCCAGAACCGACCTCCACTCACCCAGGGCCTGGCGGGCCGTCCCAGGCAGAGCCCCCCTCCACTCACCCGGGGACAGGAGGTCTGTCCCAGGCCAGAGCCCATATACCAAACCCGGGGACAGGGGGGAAGTCCCAGCCAGAGAACACCTCCACTCACCCCGTGACCAGGCTAGCGTTCTCAGGCTAGAGCCCACCTCTACTCACCCAGGGCCAGATGGGAGGTCCCAGGCCAGAGCCCATATGCCAAACCTGGGGCCAGGCGTGCGGTCCCAGGCCAGAGCCCATATGCCAAACCTGGGGCCAGGGGCGCGGTCCCTGGCCAGAGTGCACATGCTCTACCCATGTCCAGGCGGGTGGTCCCAGGCCAGAGCCCACCTCCACTCACCCCGAGCCTGGCCAGTGGTCCCAGGCCACAGCCCAGCTCCACTCACCCGGGGCCAGGCGGGCGGTCCCATTCCAGAGCCCATATGCCAAACCCGGCTCCTGGCGGGGGGTTCCTGACCAGAGTCCACATGCTCTACCCATGTCCAGGCTGGCAGTCCCAGGCGAGAGACCACCTCCACTATTATGGCCGGGCGGGCCGTCCCAGGCCAAAGCCCACCTCCACTCACCCAGGGCCAAGCCGGCAGTCCCAGGCCAGAGCCCATCTCCACTCACCCAGGGCCAGGCGGATGGTCACATGCCAAAGCCCACCTCCACTCACCAATGACCAGGTGGGCCGTCTCAGCCAGAGCCCACATGCCAAACCCGGGCAAGGCTTGCGGTCCCAGGCCAGAGCCCAACTCCACTCACCCCGGTGCCAGGCAGGCGGTCTCAAGCCAGAGCCCACCTCAACCCCACCCGGGCTAGGGGGTCCATCCCAGGCCAGAGCCCACCTCCACTCACCCGGGGCCATGCGGGCGGTCCCAGGCCAGAGCCCACCTTTACTCCACCCAGGGCAGGTGGGCGTCCCAGCCAGAGCCCACCTCCACTCACCCAGGACCAGTCGGGCAGTCCCAGGCCAGATCCCACCTCCAATCACCCTGGGCCATGCGGGTGGTCACAGGCCAAAGAGCACCTCCACTCACCTATGGCCATGCGGGCCGTCCCAGGCCAGGGCCCACATAACCCACCAGGGGCAAACGGGTGGTCCCAGGCAGAGCCCACCTCCACTCACCCCGTGGCCAGGCGGGCCGTCCCACGACAAAGCCCATGTCCACCCCACCCAGGTCAGGTGGACTGACCCAGACAGAACCGACCTCCACTCACCCAGGGCCACGCAGGCCGTCCCAGGCCAGAGCCCACCTCCACTCACCCGGGGACAGGAGGTCCGTGCCAGGCCAGAGCTCATATGCCAAACCTGGGGCCATGCGGGCGGTCCCAGGTCAGAGACCACATGCCCAACACGGGTCCAGGCGGGCAGTCCCAGGCCAGAGCCCACCTCCACTCACCCGAGGCCAGGCTGGCAGTCTCAGGCCAGAGCCCACCTCCACTCACACTGACAGGCGGATGGTCACATGCCAAAGCCCACCTCCACTCACCTATGGCCAGGTGGGCCGTCTCAGCCAGAGCCCACATGCCAAACCCGGGCAAGGCGTGCGGTCCCAGGCCAGAGCCCACCTCCACTCACGCGGGGCAAGGCGGGTGGTCCCAGGCCACATCCCAGCTACACTCACCTGGGCCAGGCGGGCTGTCCCAGGCCAGAGCCCACCTCCACTCACGCGGGGCCAGAAGGGTGGTCTCAAGCCAGAGCCCACCTCCACCCCACCCAGGCTAGGGGTTCCATCCCAGGCAAGAGCCCACCTCCAGTCACCCAGGGCCAGGCTGGCAGTCCCAGGCCAGAGCCCACATGCCTAACCCGGGTCCAGGCGGGCCGTCCCAGGCCAGAGCACACATGCCACACCCGGGACCAGGCAGGCGGTCCCAGGCCAGAGCCCACCTCCACCCCACCTGGGGCCATGGGAGCCGTCGCACGCCAGAGCCCACCTCCACTCACCCAGGTCCAGGCGGGCGGTCCCAGGCCAGAGCCCACATGCTCCACTCATCCGGGGCCAGGCGGGTGGTCCCGGGCCAGAGCCCAACTTACTCCACCCAGGCCAGGCGGGCAGTCCCAGCCAGAGCCCACCTCCACTCACCCGGGGCCAGGTGGGCCGTCCCAGGCCACAGCCCATCTCTACTCACCCCGGGCCAGGTGTTCTGTCCCAGGCCAGAGCCCACATGCCTAACCCGGGTCCAGGCGGGCCGTCCCAGGCCAGAGCACACATGCCACACCCGGGACCAGGCAGGCGGTCCCAGGCCAGAGCCCACCTCCACCCCACCGGGGGCCATGGGAGCCGTCGCACGCCAGAGCCCACCTCCACTCACCCATGACCAGGCGGGCGGTCCCAGGCCAGAGCCCACATGCTCCACTCATTCGGGGCCAGGCGGGTGGTCCCGGGCCAGAGCCCAACTTACTCCACCCAGGCCAGGCGGGCAGTCCCAGCCAGAGCCCACCTCCACTCACCCGGGGCCAGGTGGGCCGTCCCAGGCCACAGCCCATCTCTACTCACCCCGGGCCAGGTGTTCTGTCCCAGGCCAGAGCCCATATGCCAAACCCGGGGACTGGCGGGCGGTCCGTGGCCAGAGACCACCCCCACTACTATGGCCAGGCGGGCCGTCCCAGGCCAGAGCCCACCTCCACTCACCCTGGGCCAGGCGTGTGGTCACAGGCCAAAGCCCACCTCCACTCACCTATGGCCAGGTGCGCCGTCTCAGCCAGAGCCCACCTTTGCTCCACCCAGGCCAGGAAGGTGTTCCCAGGCCAGAGCCCACCTCCAATCACCCGGGGCAGTCGGGTCTTCCCAGGCCACAGCCATATGCCAAAACGAAGCCAGGCTGGTGGTCCCAGGCCAGAGCCCACGTCCACCCCACCTGAAGCCATGGGAGCCGTCGCAGGCCAGAGCCCACCTCCACTCACCCAGGGCCATCGGGCAGTCGCAGCCCAGAGCCCACATGCTCCACCCCGCCGGGGCCAGGCGGGTGGTCCCGGGCCAGAGCCCAACTTACTCCACCCAGGCCGGGCGGGCGGTCCCAGCCAGAGCCCACCTCCACTCACCCCGGGCCAGGTGGGCCTTCCCAGGCCACAGCCCATCTCCACTCACCCGGGGCCAGGTCTTCTGTCCCAGGCCAGAGCCCATATGCCAAACCCGGGGACGGGCGGGCGGTCCCTGGCCAGAGTCCACCCCCACTATTATGGCCAGGCGGGTCGTCCCAGGCCAGAGCCCACCTCCACTCACCCTGGAACAGGCGTGTGGTCACAGGCCAAAGCCCACCTCCACTCACCTATGGCCAGGTGGGCCGTCTCAGCCAAAGCCCACCTTTGCTTCACCCAGGCCAGGCGGGTGTTCCCAGGCCACAGCCCAGGTACACTCACCTGGACCAGGCGGGCCGTCCCAGGCCAGAGCCCACCTCCATTCACCCGGGGCCAGGCTTGTGGTCCCAGGCCAGAGCCCACCTACACTCACCCATGGCCAGGCGGGAGGTCCCAGGCAGAGCTCATCTCCACTCACCCCGGGCCAGGCGGGCCGTCCCAGGCCAGGGCCCACATGACCCACCAGGTGCAAGGCGGGCGGTCCCAGGCAGAGCCCACCTCCACTCACCCCGGGGCCAGGCGGGCCGTCCCACGACAGAGCCCATGTCCACCCAACCCAGGCCAGGTGGACTGACCCAGCCAGAACCGACCTCCACTCACCCAGGGCCTGGCGGGCGGTCCCAGGCCAGAGCCCACCTCCACTCACCCGGGGACAGGAGGTCTGTCCCAGGCCAGAGCCCATATACCAAACCCGGGGCCAGGGGGGAAGTCCCAGCCAGAGAATACCTCCACTCACCCCGTGACCAGGCTAGCGTTCTCAGGCCAGAGCCCACCTCTACTCACCCAGGGCCAGATGGGCGGTCCCAGGCCAGAGCCCATATGCCAAACCTGGGGCCAGGCGTGCGGTCCCAGGCCAGAGCCCATATGCCAAACCTGGGGCCAGGGGCGCGGTCCCTGGCCAGAGTGCACATGCTCTACCCATGTCCAGGCGGGTGGTCCCAGGCCAGAGCCCACCTCCACTCACCCCGAGCCTGGCCAGTGGCCCCAGGCCACAGCCCAGCTCCACTCACCCGGGGCCAGGCGGGCGGTCCCTGGCCAGAGCCCATATGCCAAACCCTGGGCAAGGCGGTTGGTCCCTGAACAGAGTCCACATGCTCTACCCATGTCCAGGTGGGCGGTCCCAGGCCAGAGCCCACATCCACTCATCCAGGGCCAGGCGGGCCGTCCGAGGCCAGAGCCCACCTCCACCCCATCCGGGCTAGGGGGACGGTTGCAGGCCAGAGCCCACCTCCACTCACCCTGGGCCAGGCGGGTGATCCCAGGCCAGAGCCCACCTTTACTCCACACAGGGCAGGTGGGCGTCACAGCCAGAGCCCACCTCCACTCACCCAGGGCCAGGCGGGTGGTCCCAGGCCACAGCCCAGCTACACTCACCTGGGCCAGGCGTTCCGTCCCATTCCAGAGCCCATATGCCAAACCCGGCTCCTGGCGGGGGGTTCCTGACCAGAGTCCACATGCTCTACCCATGTCCAGGCTGGCAGTCCCAGGCGAGAGACCACCTCCACTATTATGGCCGGGCGGGCCGTCCCAGGCCAAAGCCCACCTCCACTCACCCAGGGCCAAGCCGGCAGTCCCAGGCCAGAGCCCATCTCCACTCACCCAGGGCCAGGCGGATGGTCACATGCCAAAGCCCACCTCCACTCAACAATGACCAGGTGGGCCGTCTCAGCCAGAGCCCACATGCCAAACCCGGGCAAGGCTTGCGGTCCCAGGCCAGAGCCCAACTCCACTCACCCCGGGGCCAGGCAGGCGGTCTCAAGCCAGAGCCCACCTCAACCCCACCCGGGCTAGGGGGTCCATCCCAGGCCAGAGCCCACCTCCACTCACCCGGGGCCATGCGGGCGGTCCCAGGCCAGAGCCCACCTTTACTCCACCCAGGGCAGGTGGGCGTCACAGCCAGAGCCCACCTCCACTCACCCAG
The DNA here is from genome assembly GCF_017591425.1 of Ochotona curzoniae. NCBI lineage: Eukaryota > Metazoa > Chordata > Mammalia > Lagomorpha > Ochotonidae > Ochotona > Ochotona curzoniae. The sequence goes on from NW_024465759.1 coordinate 62,170, forward strand.
GACCAGTCGGGCAGTCCCAGGCCAGATCCCACCTCCAATCACCCTGGGCCATGCGGGTGGTCACAGGCCAAAGAGCACCTCCACTCACCTATGGCCATGCGGGCCGTCCTAGGCCAGGGCCCACATAACCCACCAGGGGCAAACGGGTGGTCCCAGGCAGAGCCCACCTCCACTCACCCCGTGGCCAGGCGGGCCGTCCCACGACAAAGCCCATGTCCACCCCACCCAGGTCAGGTGGACTCACCCAGACAGAACCGACCTCCACTCACCCAGGGCCACGCAGGCCGTCCCAGGCCAGAGCCCACCTCCACTCACCCGGGGACAGGAGGTCCGTGCCAGGCCAGAGCCCATATGCCAAACCGGGGGCCATGCGGGCGGTCCCAGGTCAGAGACCACATGCCCAACACGGGTCCAGGCGGGCAGTCCCAGGCCAGAGCACACCTCCACTCACCCGAGGCCAGGCTGGCAGTCTCAGGCCAGAGCCCACCTCCACTCACACTGACAGGCGGATGGTCACATGCCAAAGCCCACCTCCACTCACCTATGGCCAGGTGGGCCGTCTCAGCCAGAGCCCACATGCCAAACCCGGGCAGGCGTGCGGTCCCAGGCCAGAGCCCACCTCCACTCACCCAGGGCCAGGCGGGCATTCCCAGAACAGAGCCCACCTCCACTCATCCTGGGCCAGGCGGGTGGTCACAGGCCAAAGCCCACCTCCACTCACCTATGGCCAGGTGGGCCGTCTCAGCCAGAGCCCACATGCCAAACCCGGGCAAGGCGTGCGGTCCCAGGCCAGAGCCCAACACCACTCACGCGGGGCCAGGCGGGTGGTCCCAGGCCACATCCCAGCTACACTCACCTATGGCCAGGCGGGCTGTCCCAGGCCAGAGCCCACCTCCACTCACGCGGGGCCAGAAGGGTGGTCTCAAGCCAGAGCCCACCTCCACCCCACCCAGGCTAGGGGGTTCATCCCAGGCAAGAGCCCACCTCCACTCACCCAGGGCCAGACGGGCGGTCCCAGGCCAGAGCCCATATGCCAAACCTGGGGCCAGGCAGGCGGTCCCAGGCCAGAGCCCACCTCCAGTCACCCAGGGCCAGGCTGGCAGTCCCAGGCCAGAGCCCACATGCCTAACCCGGGTAAAGGCGGGCGGTCCCAGGCCAGAGCACACATGCCACACCCGGGACCAGGCAGGCGGTCCCAGGCCAGAGCCCACCTCCACTCACCCGGGGACAGAAGGTCTGTCCCAGGCCAGAGCCCATATACCAAACCCGGGGCCAGGGGGGAAGTCCCAGCCAGAGAACACCTCCACTCACCCCGTGACCAGGCTAGCGTTCTCAGGCCAGAGCCCACCTCTACTCACCCAGGGCCAGATGGGCGGTCCCAGGCCACAGCCCATCTCCACTCACCCGGGTCCAGGCGTTCCGTCCCAGGCCAGAGCCCATATGCCAAACCTGGGGCAAGGCGGGCCGTCCCTGGCCAGAGTACACATACTCTACCCATGTCCAGGCGGGTGGTCCCAGGCCAGAGCCCACCTACACTATTATGGCCAGGCGGGCCGTCCGAGTCCAAAGCCCACCTCCAACCCCTCCTGGCTAGGGGGCCCGTTCCAGGCCAGAGCCCACCTCCACTCACCCAGGGCCAGGCGTGCAGTCCCTGGCCAGAGACCACCTCCACTCAACCTGGGCCAGGCGTGTGGTCACAGGCCAAAGCCCACCTCCACTCACCTATGCCCAGGTGGGCCGTCTCAGCCAGAGCCCAGCTTTGTTCCACCCAGGCCAGGCGGGTGTTCCCAGGCCACAGCCCAGGTACACTCACCTGGGCCAGGCGGGCCGTCCCAGGCCAGAGCCCACCTCCACTCACCCCAGGCCAGGTGGGCGATCCCAGGCAGAGCCCATCTCCACTCACCCAGGACCAGGCGGTCTGTCCCAGGCCAGGGCCCACATGACCCACCAGGGGCAAGGCGGCGGTCCGAGGCAGAGCCCACCTCCACTCACCCCGGGGCCAGGCGGGCCGTCCCACGACAAAGCCCATGTCCACCCAACCCAGGCCAGGTGGACTGACCCAGCCAGAACCGACCTCCACTAACCCAGGGCAAGGCGGGCCGTCCCAGGCCAGAGCCCACCTCTACTCACCCGGGGACAGGAGGTCGGTCCCAGGCCAGAGCCCATATGCCAAACCTGGGGCCAGGCGGGCAGTCCCAGCCAGAGAACACCTCCACTCACCCCCGGGACCAGGCGAGCGTTCTCAGGCCAGAGCCCACCTCCACTCACCCGGGGCCAGATGGGCAGTCCCAGATCAGAGACCACATGCCGAACATGGGTTCAAGTGGGCAGTCCCAGGCGAGAGCACACCTCCACTCACCTGGGCCAGGCTGGTGGTCCTAGGCCAGAGCCACCTTTACTCCACCAAGGCAGGCGAGCATCCCAGCCAGAGCCCACCTCAACTGACCCCGGGCCAGGTGGGCCGTCCCAGGCCACAGCCCATCTCCACTCACCCGGGGCCAGGTATTTTGTGCCAGCACAGAGCCCATATGCCAAACACGGGGCCAGGAGCGCGGTCCCTCGCCAGAGTGCACATGCTCTACCCATGTCCAGGCGGGTGGTCCCAGGCCAGAGCCCACCTCCACTCACCCCGAGCCTGGCCAGTGGTCCCAGGCCACAGCCCAGCTCAACTCACCCGGGGCCAGGCGGGCGGTCCCTGGCCAGAGCCCATATGCCAAACCCGGGGCAAGGCAGGTGGTCCCTGAACAGAGTCCACATGCTCTACCCATGTCCAGGCGGGCGGTCCCAGGCCAGAGCCCACATCCACTCATCCAGGGCCAGGCGGGCCGTCCGAGGCCAGAGCCCACCTCCACCCCATCCGGGCTAGGGGGACGGTTGCAGGCCAGAGCCCACCTCCACTCACCCTGGGCCAGGCGGGTGATCCCAGGCCAGAGCCCACCTTTACTCCACACAGGGCAGGTGGGCGTCACAGCCAGAGCCCACCTCCACTCACCCAGGGCCAGGCGGGTGGTCCCAGGCCACAGCCCAGCTACACTCACCTGGGCCAGGCGTTCCGTCCCATTCCAGAGCCCATATGCCAAACCCGGCTCCTGGCGGGGGTTCCTGACCAGAGTCCACATGCTCTACCCATGTCCAGGCTGGCAGTCCCAGGCGAGAGACCACCTCCACTATTATGGCCGGGCGGGCCGTCCCAGGCCAAAGCCCACCTCCACTCACCCAGGGCCAAGCCGGCAGTCCCAGGCCAGAGCCCATCTCCACTCACCCAGGGCCAGGCGGATGGTCACATGCCAAAGCCCACCTCCACTCACCAATGACCAGGTGGGCCGTCTCAGCCAGAGCCCACATGCCAAACCCGGGCAAGGCTTGCGGTCCCAGGCCAGAGCCCAACTCCACTCACCCCGGGGCCAGGCAGGCGGTCTCAAGCCAGAGCCCACCTCAACCCCACCCGGGCTAGGGGGTCCATCCCAGGCCAGAGCCCACCTCCACTCACCCGGGGCCATGCGGGCGGTCCCAGGCCAGAGCCCACCTTTACTCCACCAGGCCAGGCGTGCGTCCCAGCCAGAGCCCACCTCCACTCACCCAGGACCAGTCGGGCAGTCCCAGGCCAGAGCCCACCTCCAATCACCCTGGGCCATGCGGGTGGTCACAGGCCAAAGAGCACCTCCACTCACCTATGGCCATGCGGGCCGTCCCAGGCCAGGGCCCACATAACCCACCAGGGGCAAACGGGTGGTCCCAGGCAGAGCCAACCTCCACTCACCCCGGGGCCAGGCGGGCCGTCCCACGACAAAACCCATGTCCACCCCACCCAGGTCAGGTGGACTGACCCAGACAGAACCGACCTCCACTCACCCAGGGCCACGCAGGCCGTCCCAGGCCAGAGCCCACCTCCACTCACCCGGGGACAGGAGGTCCGTGCCAGGCCAGAGCCCATATGCCAAACCTGGGGCCATGCGGGCGGTCCCAGGTCAGAGACCACATGCCCAACACGGGTCCAGGCGGGCAGTCCCAGGCCAGAGCACACCTCCACTCACCCGAGGCCAGGCTGGCATTCTCAGGCCACAGCCCACCTCCACTCACACTGACAGGCGGATGGTCACATGCCAAAGCCCACCTCCACTCACCTATGGCCAGGTGGGCCGTCTCAGCCAGAGCCCACATGCCAAACCCGGGCAGGCGTGCGGTCCCAGGCCAGAGCCCACCTCCACTCACCAGGGCCAGGCGGGCATTCCCAGAACAGAGCCCACCTCCACTCATCCTGGGCCAGGCGGGTGGTCACAGGCCAAAGCCCACCTCCACTCACCTATGGCCAGGTGGGCCGTCTCAGCCTGAGCCCACATGCCAAACCCGGGCAAGGCGTGCGGTCCCAGGCCAGAGCCTACCTCCAGTCACCCAGGGCCAGGCTGGCATTCCCAGGCCAGAGCCCACCTCCACTCATCCTGGGCCAGGCGGGTGGTCACAGGCCAAAGCCCACCTCCACTCACCTATGGCCAGGTGGGCCGTCTCAGCCAGAGCCCACATGCCAAACATGGGCAAGGCGTGCGGTCCCAGGCCAGAGCCTACCTCCACTCACACGGGGCCAGGCGTGTGGTCCCAGGCCACAGCCCAGCCACACTCACCTGGCCCAGGCGGGCTGTCCCAAGCCAGAGCCCACCTCCACTCACCCCGGGGCCAGAAGGGTGGTCTCAAACCAGAGCCCACGTCCACCCCACCCAGGCTAGGGGGTCCATCCCAGGCAAGAGCCCACCTCCACTCACCCAGGGCCAGGCTGGCAGTCCCAGGCCAGAGCACACATGCCTAACCCGGGTCCAGGCGGGCCGGCCCAGGCCAGAGCACAAATGCCCCACCCGGGACCAGGCAGGTGGTCCCAGGCTAGAGCCCACCTCCACTCACCCGGGGCCAGGTTGGTGGTCCCAGGCCAGGGCCCACATGACCCACCAGGGGCAAGGCGGGCGGTCCCAGGCAGAGCCCACCTCCACTCACCCCGGGGCCAGGCGGACCGTCCCACGACAAAGCCCATGTCCACCCCACCCAGGACAGGTGGACTGACCCAGCCAGAACCGACCTCCACTCACCTGGGCCAGGCGGGCCGTCCCAGGCCAGAGACCACATTCACTCACCCGGGGACAGGAGGTCCGTCCCAGGAGAGAGACCATATGCCAAACCCGGGGCCAGGCGGGCAGTCCCAGCCAGAGAACACCTCCACTCACCCCGGGGCCAGGCGAGCGTTCTCAGGCCAGAGCCCAAATCCACTCACCCGGGGCCAGATGGGCGGTCCCAGGCCAGAGCCCATATGCCAAACCTGGGGCCAGGCGTGCGGTCCCAGGCCAGAGACCACATGCCCAACACTGGTCCAGGCTGGCAGTCCCAGCCCAGAGCCTACCTCCACTCACCAGAGGCAAGGCTGGTGGTCCAAGGCCAGAGCCCACCTCCACTCACCTATGGCCATGTGGGCCGTCTCAGCCAGAGCCCACATGCCACACACGGGCAAGGCGTGCGGTCCCAGGCCAGAGCCCACCTCCACTCACGCGGGGCCAGGCGGGCCTTCCCAGGCCAGAGCCCACCTCCACTCACCCTGGGCCTGGAGGTCCGTCTCAGGCCAGAGCCCAAATGCCAAACCCGGGTGCAGACTGGCCGTCCCAGGCCAGAGCCCACCTCCACTCTTATGGCCTGGTGGGCGGTCCCAGGCCAGAGCCCACCTCCACCCACCTGGTCTAGGGGGCCCGTTCCAGGCCAGAGCCCACCTCCACTCACCCGGGGCCATGCGGGCGGTCCCAGGCCAGAGCCCACCTTTACTCCACCCAGGGCAGGTTAGCGTCACAGCCAGAACCCACCTCCACTCACCCTGGGCCAGGCGGGCAGTCCCAGGCCAGAGCCCACCTCCTCTCACCAAGGGCCAGGCGGGTGGTCACAGGCCAGAACCCACCTCCACTCTTATGCCAGGCAGGCAGTCCCAGGCCAGAGCCCACCTCCACGCCATCCGGGCTAGGGGTTCCGTTCCAGGCCAGAGCCCACCTCCACTCACCCGGGGCCAGGAGGTCCGTCCCAGGCCACAGCCCAGCTACACTCACCTGGGCCAGGAGGGGCGTCCCAGGCCAGAGCCCACCTCCACTCACCCGGGGCCAGGAGGTCCGTCCCAGGCCAGAGCCCATATGCCAAACCCGGGGCAAGGCGTGCGGTCCCTGGCCAGAGTCCACATGCTCTACCCATGTCCAGGCGAGCGGTCCCAGGCAAGAGCCCACCTCCACTCACGCAGGGCAAGGCGGGTGGTCTCAGGCCACAGCCCAGTTACACTCACCTGGGCCAGGCGGGCAGTCCCAGGCCAGAGCCCACATGCTCCACTCACCCGGGGCCAGGCGGGCGGTCCCTGCCAGAGCCCACCTCCACTCACCCGGGGCCAGGTGGGCCGTCCCAGGCCACAGCCCATCTCCACTCACCCGGGGCCAGGTATTCTGTCCCAGGCCAGAGCCCATATGCCAAACCCGGGGCCTGGCGGGCGGTCCCTGGCCAGAGTCCACATGCTCTAAACATGTCCAGGCGTGCATTCCCTGGCCCGAGACCACCCTCACTATTATGGCCAGTCGGGCCGTCCCAGGCCAGAGCCCACCTCCACTCACCCAGGGCCAGGCGTGCAGTCCCTGGCCAGAGCCCACCTCCACTCAACCTGGGCCAGTCGTGTGGTCACAGTCCAAAGCCCACCTCCACTCACCTATGCCCAGGTGGGCCATCTCAGCCAAAGCCCAGCTTTGCTCCACCCAGGCCAGGCGGGTGTTCCCAGGCCACAGCCCAGGTACACTCACCTGGGCCAGGCGGGCCGTCCCAGGCCAGAGCCCACCTCCACTCACCCATGGCCAGGCTGGTGGTCCCAGGTCAGAGCCCACCTCTACTCACCCCAGGCCAGGCGGGCGGTCCCAGGCAGAGCCAATCTCCACTCACCCCGGGCTAGGCGGGCGTCCCAGGCCAGGGTCCACATGACCCACCAGGGGCAAGGCGGGCGGTCCCAGGCAGAGCCCACCTCCACTCACCCCGGGGCCAGGTGGGCCGTCCCACGACAGAGCCCATGTACATCCCACCCAGGCCAGGTGGACTGACCCAGCCACAACCGACCTCCACTCACCCAGGGCCAGGCGGGCAGTCCCAGGCAGAGCCTACCTCCACTCACCCAGGGACAGGAGGTTCGTCCCAGGCCAGAGGCCATATACCCAACCCGGGGCCAGGCGGGCAGTCCCAGCCAGAGAACACCTCCACTCACCCGGGGCAATGCGGGTGGTCCCAGGCCAGAGCCCAACTTTACTCCACACAGGCCAGGCGGGCGGGCCAGCCAGAGCCCACCTCCAGTAACCCAGGGCAAGGGGCGGCAGTCCCAGGCCAAAGCCCACCTCCACTCACCCTGGGACAGGCGGGTGGTCACAGGCCAAAGCCCACATCCACTCACCTATGGCCAGGTGGGCCGTCTCAGCCAGAGCACACATGCCAAACCTGGGCAAGGCGTGCGGTCCCAGGCCAGAGCCCACCTCCACTCACGCGGGGCCAGGCGGGCAGTCCCAGGCCCAGCCCATCTCCACTCACCCTGGGCCAGGCGGGTGGTCACAGGCCAAAGAACACCTCCGCTCACCAAAGGCCAGGTGGGCCATCTCAGCCAGAGCCCACATGCAAACCCGGGCAAGGCGTCCCAGGCCAGAGCCCACCTCCACTCACGCGGGGCCAGGCGGGTGGTCCCAGGCCACAGCCCAGCTACACTCACCTGGGCCAGGCGGGCCGTCCCAGTCCAGAGCCCACCTCCACTCACCCGGGGACTGGAGGTCCGTCCCAGGCCAGAGCCCATATGCCAAACCCGGGGGCAGATGGGCGGTCCCAGGCCAGAGCCCATATGCCAAACCTGGGGCCAGGCAGGCGGTCCCAGGCCAGAGCCCACCTCCAGTCACCCAGGGCCAGGCTGGCAGTCCCAGGCCAGAGCACACATGCCTAACCCGGGTCCAGGCAGGCCGTCCCAGGCCAGAGCACACATGCCCCACCCGGGTCCAGCCTGGTGGTCCCAGTCCAGAGCACACCTCCACCCCACCTGGGGCCATGGGAGCCGTCGCAGGCCAGAGCCCACCTCCACTCACCCAGGGCCAGGCGGGCGGTCCCAGCCAGAGCCCACCTCGACTCACCCAGGGCCAGGTGGGCCGTCCCAGGCCACAGCCCATCTCTACTCACCCCGGGCCAGGTGTTCTGTCCCAGGCCAGAGCCCATATGCCATACCCGGGGCCAGGCGGGCGGTCCCTGGCCAGAGACCACCCCCACTCACCCAGGGCCAGGCGGGCAATCCCAGGCCAGAGCCCACCTCCACACAACCTGGGCCAGGCATGTGGTCACAGGCCAAAGCCCAATTCCCCTCACCTATGGCCAGGTGTGCCGTCTCAGCCAGAGCCCACCTTTGCTCCACCCAGGCCAGGCGGGTGTTCCCAGGCCACAGCCCACCTCCACTCACCCGGGGCCAGGCTGGTGGTCCCAGGCCAGAGCCCACCTCCACTCACCCATGGCCAGGCGGGCAGTCCCAGGTCAGAGCCCACCTCCACTCACCCCAGGCCAGGCAGGCGGTCCCAGGCAGAGCCCACCTCCACTCACCCCAGGCCAGGCGGGCCGTCCCAGGCCACGGCCCACATGACCCACCAGGGGCAAGGCGGGCGGTCCCAGGCAGAGCCCACCTCCACTCACCCCGGGGCCAGGCGGGCCGTCCCACGACAGAGCCCATGTCTACCCCACCCAGGCCAGGTGGACTGACCCAGCCAGAACCGACCTCCACTCACCTGGGCCAGGCGGGCCGTCCCAGGCCAGAGCCCACCTCCACTCACCTGGGGACAGGAGGTCCGTCCCAGGCCAGAGCCCAGATGCCAAACCCGGGGCCAGGCTGGCAGTCCCAGCCAGAGAACACCTCCACTCACCCCGGGCCAGGCGAGCGTTCTCAGGCCAGAGCCCAAATCCACTCCCCTGGGGCCAGATGGGCGGTCCCAGGCCAGAGCCCATATGCCAAACCTGGGGCCATGCGGGCGGTCCCAGGCCAGACCACATGCCCAACACGGGACCAGGCGGGCCGTCCCAGGCCAGAGCACACCTCCACTCACCAGAGGCAAGGCTGGTGGTCCCAGGCCAGAGCCCACCTTTACTCAACCAGGCCATGCGTGCGTCCCAGCCAGAGCCCACCTCCACTCACCTAGGGCCAGGGGGGCAGTCCCAGGCAATAGACCACCTCCACTCACCCTGGGGCAGTAGGGTGGTCACAGGCCAAAGCCCACCTCCACTCACCTATGGCCAGGTGGACCGTCTCAGCCAGAGCCCACATGCCAAACATGGGCAAGGCGTGCGGTCCCAGGCCAGAGCCCACCTCCACTCACGTGGGGCCAGGCAGGTGGTCCCAGGCCACAGCCCAGCTACACTCACCTGGGCCAGGCGGGCTGTCCCACGCCAGAGCCCACCTCCACTCACCCGGGGCCAGATGGTCCGTCTCAGGCCAGAGACCATATGCCAAACCCGGGGGCAGACTGGCCGTCCCAGGCCAGAGCCCACCTCCACTCACCCCGGGGCCAGGCGGGCGGTCCCTGGCCAGAGTCGACAAGTTCTACCCATGTCCAGGTGGGCGGTCCCAGGCCAGAGCCCACCTCCACTCCATCTGGGCTAGGGGGCCCGTTCCAGGCCAGAGCCCACCTCCACTCACCTGGTGTCATGCGGGCGGTCACAGGCCAGAGCTCACCTTTACTACACCCAGGGCAGGTGGTCGTCCCAGCCAGAGCCCACCTCCAATCACCCCGGGGCCAGAAGGGTGGTTTCAAGCCAGAGCCCACCTCCGCACCACCCGGGCAAGGGGGTCCATCCCAGGCCAGAGCCCACCTCCACTCACCCCAGGCCTGGTGGGTGGTCCCAGGCCAGAGCCCACCTTTACTCCACACAGGGCAGGTTGGCGGTCCAGGCCAGAGCCCACTTATACTCACCCCGGGCAAGGTGGGCCGTCGGAGGCCACAGCCCATCTGAACTCACCCGGGTCCAGGAGATCCATCCCAGGCCAGAGCCCATATGCCAAACCCGGGGCAAGGCGGGCGGTCCCTGGCCAGAGTCCACATGCTCTACCCATGTCAGGCTTGCGGTCCCAGGCCAGAGCCCACCTCCACTCACCCGAGCCTGGCCAGTGGTCCCAGGCCACAGCCCAGCTCCACTCACCCGGGGCCAGGCGTTCTGTCCCAGGCCAGAGCCCATATACCAAACCCAGGGCAAGGCGGGCGGTCACTGAACAGATTCCACATGCTCTACCCATGTCCACTCGGCCGGTCCCAGGCCAGAGCCCACATCCACTCATCCAGGGCCGGGCGGGCAGTCCCAGGCCAAAGCCCAGCTCCACCCAATCCGGGCTAGGGGGTCGGTTCCAGGCCAGAGCCCACCTCCACTCACCCCGGGGCCAGGCGGGCAGTCCCAGCCAGAGCACACCTCCACTCACCCCGGGACCAGGCGAGCGTTCTCAGGCCAGAGCCCACCTCCACTCACCCGGGGCCAGATGGGCAGTCCCAGGCCAGAGACCACATGCCGAACACGGGTCCAGGCGGGCAGTCCCAGGCCAGACCACATGCCCAAGACTCACCCGGGGCCATGCGGGTGGTCCCAGGCCAGAGCCCACCTTTACTCCACCCAGGCAGGCGGGCGTCCCAGCCAGAGCCCACCTCCACTGATCCCGAGACAGGTGGGCCGTCCCAGGCCACAGCGCATCTCCACTCACCCGGGGCCAGGTGTTCCGTCCCAGGACAGAGCCCATATGCCAAACCCGGGGCCAGGGGCGCGGACCCTGGCCAGAGTGCAATGCTTTACCCATGTCCAGGCGGGTGGTCCCAGGCCAGAGCCCACCTCCACTCACCCCGAGCCTGGCCAGTGGTCCCAGGCCACAGCCCAGCTCCACTCACCCGGGGTCAGGCGGGCCGTCCCAGGCCAGAGCCCATATGCCAAACCCGGGGCAAAGCGGGCGGTCCCTTTCCAGAGTCGACCACTTCTACCCATGCCCAGGTGGGCGGTCCCAGGCCAGAGCCCACATCCACTCTTATGGCCTGGTGGGCGGTCCCAGGCCAGAGCCCACCTCCACCCCATCCGGGCTAGGGGGTCGGTTCCAGGCCAGGTCCCACCTCCACTCACCCAGGGCCAGGCGTGCGGTCCCAGGCCAGAGCCCACCTTTACTCCACACAGGGCAGGTGGGCGTCACAGCCAGAGCCCACCTCCACTCACCCAGGGCCAGGCGGGTGGTCCCAGGCCACAGCCCAGCTACACTCACCTGGGCCAGGCGTTCCGTCCCAGTCCAGAGCCCATATGCCAAACCCGGGGCCTGGCAGGGGGTTCCTGGCCAGAGTCCAAATGCTCTACCCATGTCCAGGCTGGCAGTCCCAGGCGAAGGACCACCTCCACTATTATGGCCGGGCGAGATGTCCCAGGCCAGAGCCCACCTCCACTCACCCAGGGCCAGGCGGGGATTTCCAGGCCAGAGCCCATCTCCACTCACCCTGGGACAGGCGGGTGGTCACAGGCCAAAGCCCTCCTCCACTCACCAATGGCCAGGTGGGCCATCTCTGGCCTGGGACCCCACCCGGGCTATGGGGTTCATCCCAGGCCAGAGCACACATCAACTCACCTGGGGTCATGCGGGCGGTCCCAGGCCAGAGCCCACCTTTACTCCACCCAGGGCAGGTGGGCGTCACAGCCAGAGCCCACCTCCACTCACCCTGGGCCAGGCTGGCAGTCCCAGGCCAGAGCCCACCTCCACTCACCCTGGGCCAGGCGGGTGGTCACAGGCCAAAGACCACCTACACACTCCTATGACCAGGCGGGCCGTCCCAGGCCAGGGCCCACATGACCCACCAGGGGCAAACGGGCGGTCCTAGGCAGAGCCCAACTCCACTCACGCCGGGGCCAGGCGGGCCGTCCCACGACAAAGCCCATGTCCACCCCACCCAGGCCAGGTGGACTGACCCAGCCAGAACCGACCTCCACTCACCCAGGGCAAGGCGGGCCTGACCCACTCACCCGGGGACAGGAGGTCCGTCCCAGGCCAGAGCCCAGATGCCAAACCCGGGGCCAGGCGGTCAGTCCCAGCCAGAGAACACCTCCACTCACCCCGGGGCCAGGCGAGGGTTCTCAAGCCAGAGCCCACCTCCACTCACCCGGGGCCAGATGGGCAGTCCCAGGTCAGAGCCCATAGGCCAAACCTGGGGCCATGCGGGCGGTACCAGGTCAGAGACCACATGCCCAACACGGGTCCAGGCGGGCAGTCCCAGGCCAGAGCAAACCTCCACTCACCCGAGGCCAGGCTGGTGGTCCCAGGCCAGAGCCCACCTTTACTCCACACAGGCCAGGCGGGCGGGCCAGCCAGAGCCCACCTCCAGTAACCCAGGGCAAGGGGCGGCAGTCCCAGGCCAAAGCCCACCTCCACTCACCCTGGGACAGGCGGGTGGTCACAGGCCAAAGCCCACATCCACTCACCTATGGCCAGGTGGGCCGTCTCAGCCAGAGCACACATGCCAAACCTGGGCAAGGCGTGCGGTCCCAGGCCAGAGCCCACCTCCACTCACGCGGGGCCAGGCGGGCAGTCCCAGGCCCAGCCCATCTCCACTCACCCTGGGCCAGGCGGGTGGTCACAGGCCAAAGAACACCTCCGCTCACCAAAGGCCAGGTGGGCCATCTCAGCCAGAGCCCACATGCAAACCCGGGCAAGGCGTCCCAGGCCAGAGCCCACCTCCACTCACGCGGGGCCAGGCGGGTGGTCCCAGGCCACAGCCCAGCTACACTCACCTGGGCCAGGCGGGCCGTCCCAGTCCAGAGCCCACCTCCACTCACCCGGGGACTGGAGGTCCGTCCCAGGCCAGAGCCCATATGCCAAACCCGGGGGCAGATGGGCGGTCCCAGGCCAGAGCCCATATGCCAAACCTGGGGCCAGGCAGGCGGTCCCAGGCCAGAGCCCACCTCCAGTCACCCAGGGCCAGGCTGGCAGTCCCAGGCCAGAGCACACATGCCTAACCCGGGTCCAGGCAGGCCGTCCCAGGCCAGAGCACACATGCCCCACCCGGGTCCAGCCTGGTGGTCCCAGTCCAGAGCACACCTCCACCCCACCTGGGGCCATGGGAGCCGTCGCAGGCCAGAGCCCACCTCCACTCACCCAGGGCCAGGCGGGCGGTCCCAGCCAGAGCCCACCTCGACTCACCCAGGGCCAGGTGGGCCGTCCCAGGCCACAGCCCATCTCTACTCACCCCGGGCCAGGTGTTCTGTCCCAGGCCAGAGCCCATATGCCATACCCGGGGCCAGGCGGGCGGTCCCTGGCCAGAGACCACCCCCACTCACCCAGGGCCAGGCGGGCAATCCCAGGCCAGAGCCCACCTCCACACAACCTGGGCCAGGCATGTGGTCACAGGCCAAAGCCCAATTCCCCTCACCTATGGCCAGGTGTGCCGTCTCAGCCAGAGCCCACCTTTGCTCCACCCAGGCCAGGCGGGTGTTCCCAGGCCACAGCCCACCTCCACTCACCCGGGGCCAGGCTGGTGGTCCCAGGCCAGAGCCCACCTCCACTCACCCATGGCCAGGCGGGCAGTCCCAGGTCAGAGCCCACCTCCACTCACCCCAGGCCAGGCAGGCGGTCCCAGGCAGAGCCCACCTCCACTCACCCCAGGCCAGGCGGGCCGTCCCAGGCCACGGCCCACATGACCCACCAGGGGCAAACGGGCGGTCCCAGGCAGAGCCCACCTCCACTCACCCCGGGGCCAGGCGGGCCGTCCCACGACAGAGCCCATGTCTACCCCACCCAGGCCAGGTGGACTGACCCAGCCAGAACCGACCTCCACTCACCTGGGCCAGGCGGGCCGTCCCAGGCCAGAGCCCACCTCCACTCACCTGGGGACAGGTGTTCCGTCCCAGGGCAGAGATCATATGCCAAACCCGGGGCCAGGCTGGCAGTCCCAGCCAGAGAACACCTCCACTCACCCCGGGCCAGGCGAGCGTTCTCAGGCCAGAGCCCAAATCCACTCCCCTGGGGCCAGATGGGCGGTCCCAGGCCAGAGCCCATATGCCAAACCTGGGGCCATGCGGGCGGTCCCAGGCCAGACCACATGCCCAACACGGGACCAGGCGGGCCGTCCCAGGCCAGAGCACACCTCCACTCACCAGAGGCAAGGCTGGTGGTCCCAGGCCAGAGCCTACCTTTACTCAACCAGGCCATGCGTGCGTCCCAGCCAGAGCCCACCTCCACTCACCTAGGGCCAGGGGGGCAGTCCCAGGCAATAGACCACCTCCACTCACCCTGGGGCAGTAGGGTGGTCACAGGCCAAAGCCCACCTCCACTCACCTATGGCCAGGTGGACCGTCTCAGCCAGAGCCCACATGCCAAACATGGGCAAGGCGTGCGGTCCCAGGCCAGAGCCCACCTCCACTCACGTGGGGCCAGGCAGGTGGTCCCAGGCCACAGCCCAGCTACACTCACCTGGGCCAGGCGGGCTGTCCCACGCCAGAGCCCACCTCCACTCACCCGGGGCCAGATGGTCCGTCTCAGGCCAGAGACCATATGCCAAACCCGGGGGCAGACTGGCCGTCCCAGGCCAGAGCCCACCTCCACTCACCCCGGGGCCAGGCGGGCGGTCCCTGGCCAGAGTCGACAAGTTCTACCCATGTCCAGGTGGGCGGTCCCAGGCCAGAGCCCACCTCCACTCCATCTGGGCTAGGGGGCCCGTTCCAGGCCAGAGCCCACCTCCACTCACCTGGTGTCATGCGGGCGGTCACAGGCCAGAGCTCACCTTTACTACACCCAGGGCAGGTGGTCGTCCCAGCCAGAGCCCACCTCCAATCACCCCGGGGCCAGAAGGGTGGTTTCAAGCCAGAGCCCACCTCCGCACCACCCGGGCAAGGGGGTCCATCCCAGGCAAGAGCCCACCTCCACTCACCCCAGGCCTGGTGGGTGGTCCCAGGCCAGAGCCCACCTTTACTCCACACAGGGCAGGTTGGCGGTCCAGGCCAGAGCCCACTTATACTCACCCCGGGCAAGGTGGGCCGTCGGAGGCCACAGCCCATCTGAACTCACCCGGGTCCAGGAGATCCATCCCAGGCCAGAGCCCATATGCCAAACCCGGGGCAAGGCGGGCGGTCCCTGGCCAGAGTCCACATGCTCTACCCATGTCAGGCTTGCGGTCCCAGGCCAGAGCCCACCTCCACTCACCCGAGCCTGGCCAGTGGTCCCAGGCCACAGCCCAGCTCCACTCACCCGGGGCCAGGCGTTCTGTCCCAGGCCAGAGCCCATATACCAAACCCAGGGCAAGGCGGGCGGTCACTGAACAGATTCCACATGCTCTACCCATGTCCACTCGGCCGGTCCCAGGCCAGAGCCCACATCCACTCATCCAGGGCCGGGCGGGCAGTCCCAGGCCAAAGCCCAGCTCCACCCAATCCGGGACCAGGCGAGCGTTCTCAGGCCAGAGCCCACCTCCACTCACCCGGGGCCAGATGGGCAGTCCCAGGCCAGAGACCACATGCCGAACACGGGTCCAGGCGGGCAGTCCCAGGCCAGACCACATGCCCAAGACTCACCCGGGGCCATGCGGGTGGTCCCAGGCCAGAGCCCACCTTTACTCCACTCAGGCAGGCGGGCGTCCCAGCCAGAGCCCACCTCCACTGATCCCGAGACAGGTGGGCCGTCCCAGGCCACAGCGCATCTCCACTCACCCGGGGCCAGGTGTTCCGTCCCAGGACAGAGCCCATATGCCAAACACGGGGCCAGGGGCGCGGACCCTGGCCAGAGTGCAATGCTTTACCCATGTCCAGGCGGGTGGTCCCAGGCCAGAGCCCACCTCCACTCACCCCGAGCCTGGCCAGTGGTCCCAGGCCACAGCCCAGCTCCACTCACCCGGGGTCAGGCGTTCGGTCCCAGGCCAGAGCCCATATGCCAAACCCGGGGCAAAGCGGGCGGTCCCTTTCCAGAGTCGACCACTTCTACCCATGTTCAGGTGGGTGGTCCCAGGCCAGAGCCCACATCCACTCTTATGGCCTGGTGGGCGGTCCCAGGCCAGAGCCCACCTCCACCCCATCCGGGCTAGGGGGTCGGTTCCAGGCCAGGTCCCACCTCCACTCACCCAGGGCCAGGCGTGCGGTCCCAGGCCAGAGCCCACCTTTACTCCACACAGGGCAGGTGTGCGTCACAGCCAGAGCCCACCTCCACTCACCCAGGGCCAGGCGGGTGGTCCCAGGCCACAGCCCAGCTACACTCACCTGGGCCAGGCGTTCCGTCCCAGGCCAGAGCACATATGCCAAACCCGGGGCATGGCGGGGGGTTCCTGGCCAGAGTCCAAATGCTCTACCCATGTCCGTTGGGCAGTCCCAGGCGAGAGACCACCCCCACTATTATGGCCGGGCGGGATGTCCCAGGCCAGAGCCCACCTCCACTCACCCAGGGCCAGGCGGGGATTTCCAGGCCAGAGCCCATCTCCACTCACCCTGGGCCAGGTGGGTGGTCACAGGCCAAAGCCCACCTCCACTCACCAATGGCCAGGTGGGCCATCTCAGCCAGAGCCCACATGCAAACCCGGGCAAGGCGTCCCAGGCCAGAGCCCACCTCCACTCACGCGGGGCCAGGCGGGTGGTCCCAGGCCACAGCCCAGCTACACTCACCTGGGCCAGGCGGGCCGTCCCAGGCCAGAGACCACCTCCACTGACCCAGGGCCAGGAGGTCCGTCCCAGGCCAGAGCCCATATGCAAAACCCAGGTCCAGGCGTGCCGTCCCAGGCCAGAGCCCACCTGCACTCACCCCGGGGCCAGGCAGGCGGTCTCAAGCAAGAGCCCACCTCCACCCAACCCGGGCTAGGGGGTTCATCCCAGGCCAGAGCACACATCCACTCACCCGGGTCCAGGCGGGCGGTCCAAGGCCAGAACCCACCTTTACTCCACCCAGGGCAGGTGGGTGTCACAGCCAGAGCCCACCTCCACTCACCCTGGGCCAGGCTGGCAGTCCCAGGCCAGAGCCCACCTCCACTCACCCCAGGCCAGGCGGGTGGTCACAGGCCAAATACCACCTACACACACCTATGACCAGGCGGGCCGTCCCAGGCCAGGGCCCACATGACCCACCAGGGGCAAACGGGCGGTCCTAGGCAGAGCCCACCTCCACTCACCCCGGGGCCAGGCGGGCCGTCCCACGACAAAGCCCATGTCCACCCCACCCAGGTCAGGTGGACTGACCCAGCCAGAACCGCCCTCCACTCACCCAGGGCAAGGCGGGCCGTCCCAGGCCAGAGCCCACCTCCACTCACCTGGGGACAGGAGGTCCGTCCCAGGCCAGAGCCCAGATGCCAAACCCGGGGCCAGGCGGTCAGTCCCAGCCAGAGAACACCTCCACTCACCCCGGGCCAGGCGAGGGTTCTCAGGCCAGAGCCCACCTCCACTCACCCGGGGCCAGATGGGCAGTCCCAGGCCAGAGCCCATATGCCAAACCTGGGGCCATGCGGGCGGTCCCAGGTCAGAGACCACATGCCCAACACGGGTCCAGGCGGGCAGTCCCAGGCCAGAGCACACCTCCACTCACCCGAGGCCAGGCTGGTGGTCCCAGGCCAGAGCCCACCTTTACTCCACCCAGGCCAGGCGGGCGGGCCAGCCAGAGCCCACCTCCAGTAACCCAGGGCAAGGGGCGGCAGTCCCAGGCCAAAGCCCACCTCCACTCACGCTGGGACAGGCGGGTGGTCACAGGCCAAAGCCCACCTCCACTCACCTATGGCCAGGTGGGCCGTCTCAGCCAGAGCACACATGCCAAACCTGGGCAAGGCGTGCGGTCCCAGGCCAGAGCCCACCTCCACTCACGCGGGGCCAGGCGGGCAGTCCCAGGCCCAGCCCATCTCCACTCACCCTGGGCCAGGCTGGTAGTGACAGGCCAAAGAACACCTCCACTCACCAAAGGACAGGTGGGCCATCTCAGCCAGAGCCCACATGCAAACCCGGGCAAGGCGTCCCAGGCCAGAGCCCACTTCCACTCACGCGGGGCCAGGCGGGTGGTCCCAGGCCACAGCCCAGCTACACTCACCTGGGCCAGGCGGGCTGTCCCAGGCCAGAGCCCACCTCCACTCACCCGGGTCCAGGCGTTCCGTCCCAGGCCAGAGCCCATATGCCAAACCCGGGGGCAGACGGGCCGTCCCAGGCCAGAGCCCACCTCCACTCACCCGGGGCCAGGCGGGCGGTCTCAAGCCAGAGCTCACCACCACCCCATCCGGGCTAGGGGGCCCGTTCCAGGCCAGAGCCCACCTCCACTCACCCGGGGCCAGGCGGGTGGTCCCAGGCCAGAGCCAAAAAGCCAAACCTGGGGCCAGGCAGGCGGTCCCAGGCCAGAGCCCACCTCCAGTCACCCAGGGCCAGGCTGGCAGTCCCAGGCCAGAGCCGACATGACCAAACCGCGTCCAGGCGGGCCATACCAGGCCAGAGCACACATGCCCCAACCGGGTCCAGGCTGGTGGTCCCAGGACAGAGCACACCACCACCCCACATGGGGCCAATGGAGCCGTCGCAGGCCAGAGCCCACCTCCACTCACCCAGGACCAGGCGGGCGGTCCCAGCCAGAGCCCACCTCCACTCACCCGGGGCCAGGTGGGCCGTCCCAGGCCACAGCCCATCTCTACTCAACCGGGGCCAGGTGTTCTGTCCCAGGCCAGAGCCCATATGCCTAACCCGGGGCCTGGCGGGCGGTCCCTGGCCAGAGACCACCCCCACTATTATGGCCAGGCGGGCCGTCCCAGGTCAGAGCCCACCTCCACTCACCCAGGGCCAGGCGTGCAATCCCAGGCCAGAGCCCACCTCCACACAACCTGGGCCAGGCATGTGGTCACAGGCCAAAGCCCAATTCCACTCACCTATGGCCAGGTGTGCCGTCTCAACCAGAGCCCACCTTTGCTCCACCCAGGCCAGGCGGGTGTTCCCAGGCCACAGCCCACCTCCACTCACCCGGCGCAGACAGGCCGTCCTAGGCCACAGCCATATGCCAAATCGAGGCCAGGCGCGCGGTCCCAGGCTAGAGCCCACCTCCACTCACCCGGGGCCAGGCTGGTGGTCCCAGGCAGAGCCCACCTCCACTCACCCATGGCCAGGCGGGCAGTCCCAGGTCAGAGCCCACCTCCACTCACCCCAGGCCAGGCGAGCGGTCCCAGGCAGAGCCCACCTCCACTCACCCCCGGGCCAGGCGGGCCGTCCCACGACAGAGCCCATGTCTACCCCACCCAGGCCAGGTGGACTGAACCAGCCAGAACCGACCTCCACTCACTTGGGCCAGGCGGGCCGTCCCAGGCCAGAGCCCACCTCCACTCACCTGGGGACAGGAGGTCCGTCCAGGGCAGAGATCATATGCCAAACCCGGGGCCAGGCGGGCAGTCACAGCCAGAGAACACCTCCACTCACCCCGGGCCAGGCGAGCGTTCTCAGGCCAGAGCCCAAATCCACTCACCTGGGGCCAGATGGGCGGTCCCAGGCCAGAGCCCATATGCCAAACCTGGGGCCATGCGGGCGGTCCCAGGCCAGACCACATGCCCAACACGGGACCAGGCGGGCAGTCTGCCAGAGCACACCTCCACTCACCTATGGCCAGGTGGACCGTCTCAGCCAGAGCCCACATGCCACACACGGGCAAGGCGTGCGGTCCCAGGACAGAGCCCACCTCCACTCACGTGGGGCCAGGCAGGTGGTCCCACGCCACAGCCCAGCTAAACTCACCTGGGCCAGGCGGGCTGTCCCAGGCCAGAGCCCACCTCCACTCACCCGGGGCTAGATGGTCCGTCTCAGGCCAGAGCCCATATGCCAAACCCGGGTGCAGACTGGCCGTCCCAGGCCAGAGCCCACCTCCACTCACCCCGGGGCCAGGCGGGCGGTCCCTGGCCAGAGTCGACCAGTTCTACCCATGTCCAGGTGGGCGGTCCCAGGCCAGAGCCCACCTCCACTCCATCTGTGCTAGGGGGCCCGTTCCAGGCCAGAGCCCACCTCCACTCACCTGGTGCCATGCGGGCGGTCACAGGCCAGAGCTCACCTTTACTACACCCAGGGCAGGTGGTCATCCCAGCCAGAGCCCACCTCCACTCACCCCGGGGCCAGAAGGGTGGTCTCAAGCCAGAGCCCACCTCCGCACCACCCGGGCTAGGGGGTCCATCCCAGGCCAGAGCCCACCTCCCCTCACCCGGGGCCATGCGGGCGGTCCCAGGCCAGAGCCCACCTTTACTCCACCCAGGGAAGGTGGGCGTCACAGCCAGAGCCCACCTCCACTCACCCAGGACCAGTCGGGCAGTCCCAGGCCAGAGCCCACCTCCAATCACCCTGGGCCATGCGGGTGGTCACAGGCCAAAGAGCACATCCACTCACCTATGGCCATGCGGGCCGTCCCAGGCCAGGGCCCACATAACCCACCAGGGGCAAACGGGTGGTCCCAGGCAGAGCCCACCTCCACTCACCCCGTGGCCAGGCGGGCCGTCCCACGACAAAGCCCATGTCCACCCCACCCAGGTCAGGTGGACTGACCCAGACAGAACCGACCTCCACTCACCCAGGGCCACGCAGGCCGTCCCAGGCCAGAGCCCACCTCCACTCACCCGGGGACAGGAGGTCCGTGCCAGGCCAGAGCCCATATGCCAAACCTGGGGCCATGCGGGCCGTCCCAGGTCAGAGACCACATGCCCAACACGGGTCCAGGCGGGCAGTCCCAGGCCAGAGCACACCTCCACTCACCCGAGGCCAGGCTGGCAGTCTCAGGCCAGAGCCCACCTCCACTCACACTGACAGGCGGAGGGTCACATGCCAAAGCCCACCTCCACTCACCTATGGCCAGGTGGGCCGACTCAGCCAGAGCCCACATGCCAAACACGGTCAAGGCGTGCGGTCCCAGGACAGAGCCCACCTCCACTCACCCAGGGCCAGGCGGGCATTCCCAGAACAGAGCCCACGTCCACTCATCCTGGGCCAGGCGGGTGGTCACAGGCCAAAGCCCACCTCCACTCACCTATGGCCAGGTGGGCCGTCTCAGCCAGAGCCCACATGCCAAACCCGGGCAAGGCGTCCCAGGCCAGAGCCCACCTCCACTCACGCGGGGCAAGTCGGGTGGTCCCAGGCCACATCCCAGCTACACTCACCTGGGCCAGGCGGGCTGTCCCAGGCCAGAGCACACCTCCACTCACCCGGGGCCAGAAGGGTGGTCTCAAGCCAGAGCCCACCTCCACCCCACCCAGGCTAGGGGGTCCATCCCAGGCAAGAGCCCACCTCCACTCACCCAGGGCCAGACGGGCGGTCCCAGGCCAGAGCCCATATGCCAAACCTGGGGCCAGGCAGGCAGGTGGGCGTCACAGCCAGAGCCCACCTCCAGTCACCCAGGACCAGGCTGGCAGTCTCAGGCCAGAGCCCACATGCCTAACCCGGGTCCAGGCGGGCCGTCCCAGGCCAGAGCACACATGCCCCACCCGGGACCAGGCAGGTGGTCCCAGGCCAGAGCCCACCTCAACCCCACCCGGGCTAGGGGGTCCATCCCAGGCCAGAGCCCACCTCCACTCACCTAGGGCCAGGCGGGCGGTCCCAGGCCAGAGCCCACATGCTCCACTCACCCGGGGCCAGGCGGGTGGTCCCGGGCCAGAGCCCAAGTACTCCACCCAGGCCAGGCGGGCAGTCCCAGCCAGAGCCCACCTCCACTCACCACGGGCCAGGCGGGCCGTCCCAGGCCACAGCCCATCTCTACTCACCCGGGGCCAGGTGTTCTGTCCCAGGCTAGAGCCCATATGCCAAACCTGGGGCCAGGCAGGCAGGTGGGCGTCACAGCCAGAGCCCACCTCCACTGACCCAGGGCCAGGCTGGCAGTCTCAGGCCAGAGCCCACCTCCACTCACCCTGACAGGCGGGTAGTCACATGCCAAAGCCCACCTCCACTCACCTATGGCCAGGTGGGCCGTCTCAGCCAGAGCCCACATGCCAAACATGGGCAAGGCGTGCGGTCCCAGGCCAGAGCCCACCTCCACTCACCCTGGCCAGGCGGGTGGTCCCAGGCCACAGCCCAGCTACACTCACCTGGGCCAGGCGGGCTGTCCCAGGCCAGAGCCCACCTCCACTCACCCGGGGCCAGAAGGGTGGTCTCAAGCCAGAGCCCACATCCACCCCACCCCGGCTAGGGGGTCCATCCCAGGCAAGAGGCCACCTCCACTCACCCAGGGCCAGGCTGGCAGTCCCAGGCCAGAGCCCAAATGCCTATCCCGGGTCCAGGCGGGCCGCCCCAGGCCAGAGCACATATGCCCCACCCGGGACCAGGCAGGCGGTCCCAGGCCAGAGCCCACCTCCACCCCACCTGGGGCCATGGGAGCCGTCGCACGCCAGAGCCCACCTCCACTCACCCAGGGCCAGGCGGGCGGTCCCAGGCCAGAGCCCACATGCTCCACTCACCCGGGGCCAGGCGGGTGGTCCCGGGCCAGAGCCCAACTTACTCCACCCAGGCCAGGCGGGCAGTCCCAGCCAGAGCCCACCTCCACTCACCCGGGGCCAGGTGGGCCGTCCCAGGCCACAGCCCATCTCTACTCAACCGGGGCCATGTGTTCTGTCCCAGGCCAGAGCCCATATGCCAAACCCGGGGACTGGCGGGCGGTCCATGGCCAGAGACCACCCCCACTATTATGGCCTGGCGGGCCGTCCCAGGCCAGAGCCCACCTCCACTCACCCAGCGCCAGGCGGGCACTCCCAGGCCAGAGCCCACCTCCACTCACCCTGGGCCAGGCGTGTGGTCACAGGCCAAAGCCCACCTCCACTCACCTATGGCCAGGTGCGCCGTCTCAGCCTGAGCCCACCTTTGCTCCACCCAGGCCAGGAAGGTGTTCCCAGGCCAGAGCCCACCTCCAATCACCCGGGGCAGACGGGCCTTCCCAGGCCACAGCCATATGCCAAAACGAGGCCAGGCTGGTGGTCCCAGGCCAGAGCCCACATGCCCCACGCGAATCCAGGCGCGCGGTCCCAGGCTAGAGCCCACCTCCATTCAACCGGGGCCAGGCTGGTGGTCCCAGGCCAGGGCCCACATGACCCACCGGGGGCAAGGCGGGCAGTCCCTGGCATAGCCCACCTCCACTCACCCTGGGGCCAGGTGGGCCGTCCCACGACAGAGCCCATGTCCACCCAACCCAGGCCAGGTGGACTGACCCAGCCAGAACCGACCTCCACTCACTTGGGCCAGGCGGGCCGTCCCAGGCCAGAGCCCACATTCACTCACCCGGGGACAGGAGGTCCGTCCCAGGAGAGAGACCATATGCCAAACCCGGGGCCAGGCGGGCAGTCCCAGCCAGAGAACACCTCCACTCACCCCGGAACCAGGCGAGCGTTCTCAGGCCAGAGCCCAAATCCTCTCACCCGGGGCCAGATGGGCGGTCCCAGGCCAGAGCCCATATGCCACACCTGGGGCCAGGCGTGCGGTCCCAGGCCAGACCACATGCCCAACACTGGTCCAGGCTGGCAGTCCCAGGCCAGAGCCCACCTCCACTCACCAGAGGCAAGGCTGGTGGTCCCAGGCCAGAGCCCAACTTTACACCACCAGGCCAGGCGTGCGTCCCAGCCAGAGCCCACCTCCACTCACCCAGGGCCAGGCGGGCAGTCCCAGGCCAGAGCCCACCTCCACACACGCGGGGCCAGGCGGGCCGTCCCAGGCCAGAGCCCACCTCCACTCACCCGCGGCCAGGAGGTCCGTCTCAGGCCAGAGCCCATCTCCACTCACCCGGGTCCAGGCGTTCCGTCCCAGGCCAGAGCCCATATGCCAAACCCGGGGCAAGGCGGGCCGTCCCTGGCCAGAGTCCACATGCTCTACCCATGTCCAGGCGGGTGGTCCCAGGCCAGAGCCCACCTCCACTATTATGGCCAGGCGGGCCGTCTGAGGCCAGAGCCCACCTCCACCCCATCCTGGCTAGGGGGCCTGTTCCAGGCCAGAGCCCACCTCCACTCACCCGGGGCTATGCGGGCGGACCCAGGCCAGAGCCCACCTTTACTCCACCCAGGGCAGGTGAGCGACACAGCCAGAGCCCACCTCCACTCACCCTGGGCCAGGTGGGCAGTTCCAGGCCAGAGCCCACCTCCTCTCACCAAGGGCCAGGCGGGTGGTCACAGGCCAGAACCCACCTCGACTCTTATGCCAGGCAGGCAGTCCCAGGCCAGAGCCCACCTCCACGCCATCCGGGCTAGGAGGTCCGTTCCAGGCCAGAGCCCACCTCCACTCACCCGGGGCCAGGAGGTCCGTCCCAGGCCACAGCCCAGCTACACTCACCTGGGCCAGGCGGGGCGTCCCAGGCCAGAGCCCACCTCCAATCACCCGGGGCCAGGAGGTCCGTCCCAGGCAAGAGCCCATATGCCAAACCCGGGGCAAGGCGGGCGGTCCCTGGCCAGAGTCCACATGCTCTACCCATGTCCAGGCGTGCGGTCCCAGGCAAGAGCCCACCTCCACTCACGCGGGGCCAGGCGGGTGGTCTCAGGCCACAGCCCAGTTACACTCACCTGGGCCAGGCGGGCAGTCCCAGGCCAGAGCCCACATGCTCCACTCACCCGGGGCCAGGTATTCTGTCCCAGGCCAGAGCCCATATGCCAAACCCGGGGCCTGGTGGGCGGTCCCTGGCCAGAGTCCACATGCTCTACCCATGTCCAGGCATGCATTCCCTGGCCCGAGACCACCCTCACTATTATGGCCAGTGGGGCCGTCCCAGGCCAGAGCCCACCTCCACTCACCCAGGGCCAGGCGTGCAGTCCCAGGCCAGAGCCCACCTCCACTCAACCTGGGCCAGGCGTGTGGTCACAGGCCAAAGCCCACCTCCACTCACCTATGCCCAAGTGGGCCGTCTTAGCCAGAACCCACCTTTGCTCCACCCAGGCCAGGCGGGTGTTCCCGGGCCACAGCCCAGGTACACTCACCTGGGCCAGGCGGGCCGTCCCAGGACAGAGCCCACCTCCACTGACACTGGGCCTGGCGGGTAGTCACAGGCCAAAGCCCACCTCCACTCACCTATGGCCAGGTGGGCCGTCTCAGCCAGAGCCCACATGCCATACCCGGGCAAGGCGTGCGGTCCCAGGCCAGAGCCCACCTCCACCTACACGGGGCCAGGCGGGTGGTCTCAGGCCACAGCCCAGCTACACTCACCTGGGCCATGTGGTCCGTTCCAGGCCAGAGCCCACCTCCACTCACCCGGGGCCAGGATGTCCGTCCCAGGCCAGAGCCCATATGCCAAACCCGGGGGCAGGCGGGCCTTCCCAGGCCAGAGCCCACCTCCAGTCACCCAGCCCAGGCAGGCAGTCCCAGGCCAGAGCCCACATGCCTAACCCGGGTCCAGGCGGGCCGTCCCAGACCAGAGCACACATGCCCCACCCGGTTCAAGGCAGGCGGTCCCGGGCCAGAGCCCAACTTACTCTGCCCAGGCCAGGCGGGCGGTCCCAGCCAGAGCCCACCACCACTCACCCCGGGCCTGGCGGGTGGTCCCAGGCCAGAGCCCACCTTACTCCACTCAGGCCAGGCGGGCGGTCCCAGCCAGAGCCCACCTCCAGTCACCCAGGGCCAGGCTGGTGGTCCCAGGCCACAGCCCATCTCCACTCACCTGGGGCCAGGCTGGCCGTCCCAGGCCAGAGCCCACATGCCAAACCCGGGGCAAGATGGGAGGTCCCTGGCCAGAGTCCACATGCTCTACCCATGTCCAGGCGTGGGGTCCAAGGCCAGAGCCCACCTCCACTCACGCAGGGCCAGGCGGGCAGTCCCCGGCCAGAACCCACATGCTCCACTCACCCGGGCTAGGGGGTCCGTTCCATGCCAGAGCCACCTCCACTCACCCATGGCCAGGCGGGTGGTCCCAGGCCAGTGCCCATCTTTACTCCACACAGGGCAGGTGGGCGTCACAGCCAGAGCCCACCTCCACTCACCCAGGGCCAGGCGGGTGGTCCCAGGCCACAGCCCATCTCCACTCACCTGGGGCCAGGCGTTCCGTCCCATTCCAGAGCCCATATGCCAAACCCGGGGCCTGGCGGCCGGTTCCTGGCCAGACTCCACATGCTCTACACATGTCCAGGCGGGCAGTCCCAGGTGAGAGACCACCCCCACTATTATAGCCAGGCTGGCCGTCCCAGGCCAGAGCCCACCTCCACTCACCCAGGGCCAAGCGGGCAGTCCCAGGACAGAGCCCACCTCCACTGACACTGGGCCTGGCGGGTGGTCACAGGCCAAAGCCCACCTCCACTCACCTATGGCCAGGTGGGCCGTCTCAGCCAGAGCCCACATGCCATACCCGGGCAAGGCGTGCGGTCCCAGGCCAGAGACCACCTCCACTCACATTGCGACCAGGCGGGTGGTCTCAAGCCAGAGCCCACCTCCACCCCAACCGGGCTAGGGGGTCCATCCCAGGCCAGAGCCCACCTACACTCACCCAGGGCCAGACTGGCGGTCACAGGCCAGAGCCCATATGCCAAACCTGGGGCCAAACGGACGGTTCCAGGCCAGAGCCCACCTCCAGTCACCCAGCACAGGCTGGCAGTCCCAGGCCAGAGACCACATGCCTAACCCGGGTCCAGGCGGGCGGTCCCAGACCACAGTACACATGCCCCACCCGGGTCCAGGCAGGCGGTCCCAGGCCAGAGCCCACCTCCACCCCACACGGGGCCATGCGAGCCGTCCCAGGCCAGAGCCCACCTCCACTCACCCAGGGCCAGGCGGGCAGTCCCAGGCCAGAGCCCACATGCTCCACTCACCCGGGGCCAGGCGGGCAGTCCCAGGCCAGAGCTCAACTTACTCCACCCAGGCCAGGCGGGCGGTCCCAGCCAGAGCCCACCTCCACTCACCCAGGGCCAAGTGGGCCGTCCCAGGCCAAAGCCCATCTCCACTCACCCGGGGCCAGGTGTTCTGTCCCAGGCCAGAGCCCATATGCCAAACCGGGGCAAGGTGGGCGGTCTCTGGCCAGAGTCCACATGCTCTACCCATTCCAGGAGGGTGGTCCCAGGCCAGAGACCACCCCCCCTATTATGGCCAGGCGGGCCGTCCCAGGCCAGAGCCCACCTCCACTCACCCCGGGGCCAGAAGGGTGGTCTCAACCCCGAGCCCACCTCCACCGCACCCAGGCTAGGGGGTCCATCCCAGGCCAGAGCCCACCTCCAATCATCCCGGGCCTGGCGGGCAGTCCCAGGCCAGAGCCCACCTTTACTCCACCCAGGACAGGCGGGCGGTCCCAGCCAGAGCCCACCTCCAGTCACCCAGGGCCAGGCGGGTGGTCCCAGGCCACAGCAAAGCTCCACTCACCCAGGGCCTGGCGGGCGGTCCCAGGCCAGAGCCCATATGCCAAACCCGGGGCCTGGCGGGCGGTTCCTGGCCAGAGTCCACATGCTCTACCCATGTCCAGGCGGGCAGTCCCAGGTGAGAGACCACCCCCACTATTATAGCCGGGCGGGCCGTCCCAGGCCAGAGCCCACCTCCACTCACCCAGGGCCAAGAGGGCAGTCCCAGGCCAGAGCCCACCTCCACTCACCAGGGGCCAGGCGGGTGGTCACAGGCCAAGGCCCACCTCCACTCACCTATGGCCAGGTGGGCCGTCTCAGCCAGAGCCCACATGCCATACCCGGGCAAGGCGTGCGATCCCAGGCCAGAGCCCACCTCCACTCACGCGGGGCCAGGAGCTCCATCCCAGGCCAGATTCCATATGCCAAAACCGGGGGCAGACGGGCCGTTCCACGCCAGAACCCATCTCCACTCACCCCGGGGCCTGGCGGGCGGTCTCACACCAGAGCCCACCTCCACCCCACCCGTGCTAGGGGATCCATCCCAGGCCAGAGCTCACCTCCACTCACCCCGGGCCTGGCGGGTGGTCCCAGGCCAGAGCCCATATGACAAACCTGAGGCCAGGCGGGCGGTTCCAGGCCAGAGCCCACCTCCAGTCACCCAGGGCCAGGCTGGCAGTCCCAGGCCAGAGCACACATTCCCCCATCGGGTCCAGGCAGGCGGTACCAGGCCAGAGCCCACCTCCACCCCACCCGGGGCCATGCGAGCCGTCCCAGGCCAGAGCCCACCTCCACTAACCTAGGGCCAGCCGGGCAGTCCCAGGCCTGAGCCCACATGCTCCACTCACCTGGGCCAGGCAGGCGGTCCCGGGCCAGAGCCCAACTTACTCTGCCCAGGCCAGGCGGGCGGTCCCAGCCAGAGCCCACCTCCACACACCCAGGGCAAGGTGTTCCGTCCCAGGCCAGAGCCCATATGCCAAACCCGGGACCTTCGGGCGGTCCCTGGCCAGAGTCCACATACTCTACCCATGTCTTGGCGGATGGTCTCAGCCAGAGCCCACCTCCACACACCCAGAGCCAGGCTAGTGGTCCAGCCCAAAGCCCAGCTCCACTCACCCGGGACCAGGCTGGCAGTCCCAGGCCAGAGCCCATATGCCAAACCCGGGACAAGGCGGGCAGTCCCGGGCCAGAGTCCACATGCTCTACCCATGTCCAGGCAGGCGGTCCCAGGCCAGAGCCCACCTCCACTCTTATGGCCAGGCGGGCCGTCCAAGGCCAGAGCCCACCTCCACCCCATCCGGGCTATGGGGTCCGTTCCAGGCCAGAGCCCACCTCCACTCACCCGGGGCCAGGCGGGCGGTCTCAGGTCAGAGCCCACCTTTACTCCACACAGGACAGGTGGGCGTCACAGCCAGAGCCCACCTCCACTCACCCAGGGCCAGGCGGGTGGTCCCAGGCCACAGCCCAGCTCCTCTCACCCAGGGGCCAGGCGTTCCTTCCCAGTCCAGAGCCGAAATCCCAAACCCGGGCCTGGCGGGCCCTGGCCAGAGTCCACATGCTCTACCCATGTCCAGGCGGGCATTCCCAGGAGAGACCACCCCCAATATAATGGCCAGGCGGGCCGTCCCAGGCCAGAGCCCACCTCCACTCACCCAGGGCCAGGCGGGCAGTCCCAGGCCAGAGCCCACCTCTACTCACCCTGGCCAGGCGTGTGGTCAAAGGCCAAAGCCCACCTCCACTCACCTATGTCCAGGTAGGCCGTCTCAGCCAGAGCCCACATGCCAAACCCGGGAAAGGCGTGCGATCCCAGGCCAGAGCCCACCTCCAATAACGCGGGGCCAGGCGGGTGGTCCCAGGCCACAGCCCAGCTACACTCACCTGGGTCTAGCGGGTCGTCCCAGGCAAAGAGACCAGCTCCACTCACCGGGGGCCAGGAGGTCCGTCCCAGGCCAGAGCCCATATGCCAAACTCGGGGGCAGGCGGGCCGTCCCAGGCCAGTGCCCACCTCCACACACCCCGGGGCCAGGCGGGCGGTCTCAAGCCAGAGCCCACCTTCACCACACCCAGGCTAGGGGGTCCATCCCAGGCCAGAGCCCACCTCCACTCACACTGGGCCAGGCGGGTGGTCACAGGCCAAAGCCCACCTCCACTCACCTATGGCCAGGTGGGCCGTCTCAGCCAGAGCCCACATGCCATACCCGGGCAAGGTGAGCGGTCCCAGGCCAGAGCCCACCTCCACTCACGCGGGGCCAGGCAGGTGGTCTCAAGCCAGTGCCCACCTCCACCCCACCCGGGCTAGGGGGTCCATCCCAGGCCAGAGCCCACCTACACTCACCCGGGGCCAGGCGGGCGGTCCCAGGCCAGAGCCCATATGCCAAACCTGGGGCCAGACGGACGGTTCCAGGCCAGAGCCCACCTCCAGTCACCCAGCCCAGGCTGGCAGTCCCAGGCCAGAGCCCACATGCTAACCCGGGTCCAGGCGGGCCGTCCCAGACCAGAGTACACATGCCCCACCCGGGTCCAGGCAGGCGGTCCCAGGCCAGAGCCCACCTCCACCCCACCCGGGGCCATGAGAGCCGTCGCAGGCCAGAGCCCACCTCCACTCACCCAGGGCCAGGCGGGCAGTCCCAGGCCAGAGCCCACATGCTCCACTCACTTGGGCCAGGCGGGCCGTCCCAGGCCAGAGCCCAACTTACTCCACCCAGGACAGGCGGGCGGTCCCAGCCTGAGCACACCTCCACTCACCCCGGGCCAGGTGGGCCGTCCCAGGCCACAGCCCACCTCCACTAACCAGGGGCCAGGCGTTCCGTCCCAGGCCAGATCCCATATGCCAAACCGGGCCCAGGCGGGCGGTCCCTGGCCAGAGTCCACATGCTGTACCCATGTCCAGGCGGGTTGTCCCAGGCCAGAGACCACCCCCACTATTATGGCCAGGCGGGCCGTCCCAGGCCAGAGCCCACCTTCACTCACCCAGGGCCAGGCGGGCAGTCCCAGGCCAGAGCCCATAAGCCAAACCCGGGCCCTGGCGGGCGATCCCTGGCCAGAGTCCACATGCACTACCCATGTCCAGGCGGGCCGTCCCAGGCCACAAACCACCTCCACTCACCCGGGTCCAGGAGGTCCGTTACAGGCCAGAGCCGATGTGCCAAACCTGGGGCAAACGGCCCGTCCCAGGCCAGAGCCCACCTCCACTCACCCCGGGGCCAGAAGGATGGTCTCAAGCCAGTGCCCACCTCCACCCCACCCTGGCTAGTGCTTCCATCCAAGGCCAGAGCCCACCTCCACTCACCCAGGGCCAGGCCGGTTGTCCCAGGTAGAGCCCACATGCCAAACCCGGGACAAGGCGGGCGGTCCCTGGCCAGAGTCCACATGCTCTACCCATGTCCAGGCGGGCGGTCCCAGGCCAGAACCCACCTCCACTCTTATGGCCAGGCGGGTCGGCCCAGGCCAGAGCCCACCTGCACCCCATCTGGGCTAGGGGGTCCGTTCCAGGCCAGAACCCACCTCCAATCACCCGAGGCCGGGCGTTCTGTCCCAGGCCAGAGCCCAACTTTACTCCACCCAGTGCAGGTGGGCGTCACAGCCAGAGCCCACCTCCAGTCACCCAGGGCCAAGCGGGTGGTCCCAGGACACAGCCCATTTCCACTCATCCAGGGCCAGGCGGGCAGTCCCAGGCCAGAGCCCACCTCCACTCACCCAGGGCCAAGCGGGCAGTCCCAGGCCAGAGCCCACCTCCACTCACCCGGGGGCAGGAGGTAAGTCCCAGGCAGAGCCCATATGCCAAACCCGGGGGCAGACGGTCCGTCCCAGGCCAGAGCCCATATGCCAAAGCTGGGGCCAGGCGGGCGGTCCCAGGCCAGAGCCCACCTCCAGTCACCCAGGGCCAGCAGGCAGTCGCAGGCCAGAACCCACATGCCTAACCCGGGTCCAGGCAGGCCGTCCCAGGCCAGAGCACACATGCCTCACCCGGGTCCAGGCTAGTGGTCCCAGGACAGAGCCCACCTCCACCCCACCAGGGGCCATGCGAGCTGTCGCAGGCCAGAGCCCACCTCCACCCCACCCGGGGCCAGGCGGGCAGTCCCAGGCCAGAGCCCAACTTACTACACCAAGGCCAGGCAGGCGGTCCCAACAAGAGCCCACCTCCACTCACCCCGGGCCAGGCGTGCAGTCCCAGGCCACAGCACATCTCCACTCACCCGGGGCCAGGTGGGCTGTCCCAGCCAGAGCCCACATGCCAAACCCAGGCAAGGCGTGAGGTCGCACGCAGAGCCCACCTCCACTCATCCGTGGCCAGACGGGCAGTCCCAGGCCAGAGCCGACCTTTACTCCACCCAGGCCAGGCGGGCAGTCCCAGGCAGAGCCCACCTCCACTGACCCTGTGCCAGGAGGGTTGTCCCAGGCCAGAGCCCACCTCCACTCACCCAGGCAAGGCGGTGGGGTCCCAGCCACAGCCAACCTCCACTCACCCAGGCCAGGCATGCAGTTCCAGGCCAGAGCCGACCTCCACTCACCCAGGGGCCAGGTGGGCAGTCCCAGGCCAGAGCCCATATGCCAAACCCGGGCCCTGGCGGGCGTTCCCTGGCCAGAGTCCACATGCTCTACCCATGTCCAGGCGTGCGGTCCCAGGCCAGAGCCCACCTCCATTCACCCAGGGCCAGGCAGGCAGTCACACGCCAGAGCCCACCTCCACTCACCCAGGGCCCGGCAGGTGGTCACAGGCCAAAGCCCACCTCCACTCACCCCGGGCCTGGCGGGTGGTCCCAGGCCAGAGCCCAACTCAAATCACCGTGTGCCTGGCGGGCGGTCCCAGGCCAGAGCCTACATGACGCACTCGGGTCCAGGCGGGTGGTCCAAGGCTAGAGCCCACCTCCACTCACCCAGGGGCCAGGTGGGTGGTCCCAGGCCAGAGCCCACCTCCACTCACACGGGTCCAGGCTTTCCGTCCCAGGCCAGAGCCCATATGCCAAACCCGGGCCCAGGCGGGCAGTTCTCGGCTAGAGTCCACATGCTCTACCCATGTCCAGGCGTACGGTCCCAGTCCAGAGCCCACCTCCACTAACCTATGGCCAGGCGTGCGGTCCCAGGCCAGAGCCCACCTCCACTCACGCGGGGCCAGGCGGTTGGTCCCAGGCCACAGACCAGCTACACTCACCTGGGCCTGGCGGGCCGTCCCAGGCAAAGAGACCACCTCCACTCACCCGGGGCGAGGAGGTCCGTCCCAGGCCAGAGCCCATATGCCAAACTCGGAAGCAGGCGGGCCGTCCCAGGCCAGAGTCCACCTCCTCTCACCCCGGGGCCAGAAGAGTGGTCTCAACCCAGAGCCCACCTTCACCACACCCTGGCTAGGGGGTCCATCCCAGGCCAGTGCCCACCTCCACTCACCCCGGGCCTGGCGGGTGGTCCCAGGACAGAGCCCACATTTATTCCACTGAGGCCAGGCGGGCGGTCCCAGCCAGAGCCCACCTCCAGTCACCCAGGGCCAGGCTGGTGGTCCCAGGCCACAGCCCATCTCCACTCACTTGGGCCAGGCGTTCTGTCCCAGGCCAGAGCCCATATGCCAAACCCGGGGCAAGGCGGGCGGTTCCTGGCCAGAGTCCACATGCTCTACCCATGTCCAGGCGGGGAGTCCCAGGCGAGAGACCACCCACACTATTATAGCCGGGCGGGCCGTCCCAGGCCAGAGCCCACCTCCACTCACCCAGGGCCAAGCGGGCAGTCCCAGGCCAGAGCCCACCTTCACTCACCCAGGGCCAGGCGGGCAGTCCCATGTCAGAGCCCACCTCCACTCGCCCTGGGCCAGGCGGGTGGTCACAGGCCAAAGAACACCTCCACTCACCTATGACCAGGTGGGCCGTCTCAGCCAGAGCCCACATGCCAAACCCGGGAAAGGCGTGCGGTCCCAGGCCAGAGCCCACCTCCACTCACGCGGGGCCAGGCAGGTGGTCCCAGGCCACAGCCCAGCTACACTCACCTGCGACTGGCGTGCGGTCCCAGGCCAAAGACCACCTCCATTCACCCGGGGCCAGGAGGTCCGTCCCAGGCCAGAGCCCATATGCCAAACTGGGGGGCAGACGGGCCGTCCCAGGCCAGAGCCCACCTCCACTCACCCCGGGGCCAGAAGGGTGGTCTCAACCCAGAGCCCACCTTCACCCCACCCGGGCTAGGGGGTCCATCCCAGGCCAGAGCCCAACTTTACTCCACTCACCCCGGGCCTGGCGGGCCGTCCCAGGAAATAGCCCACCTTTACTCCACCCAGGATAGGCGGGCGGTCCCAGCCAGAGCCCACCTCCAGTCACCCCGAGCCTGGCGGGCGGTCCCAGGCCAAAGCCCATCTCCATTCACCCGGGGCCAGGTGTTCTGTCCCAGGCCAGAGCCCATATGCCAAACCCGGGGCAAGGCGGGCGGTCCCTGGCCAGAGTCCACATGCTATACCCATGTCCAGGCTTGCAGTCCAAGGCCAGAGCCCACCTCCACTCACTCAGGGCCAGGCGGGCCGTCCCAGGCCAGAACCGATATGCTCCACTCACCTGGGCTAGGGGGTCCGTTCCAGGCTAGAGCCCACCTCCACTCACCCAGTGCCATGCGGGCGGACCCAGGCCAGAGCCCACCTTTACTCCACCCAGGGCAGGTGGGCGGTCCCAGCCAGAGCCCACCCCCACTCACCCAGGGCCAGGCGGGTGGTCCCAGGCCACAGCCCAGCTCCACTCACCCAGGGCCAGGCGGGCAGTCCCAGGCCAGAGCCCATATGCCAAACCCGGGGCCTGGCGGGCGGTTCCTGGCCAGAGTCCACATGCTCTACCCATGTCCAGGCGGGCAGTCCCAGGCGAGAGACCACCCCCACTATTTTAGCCGGGCGGGCCGTCCCAGGCCAGAGCCCACCTCCACTCACCCAGGGCCAAGGGGGCAGTCCCAGGCCAGAGCCCACCTCCACTCGCCCTGGGCCAGGCGGGTGGTCACAGGCCAAAGAACACCTCCACTCACCTATGACCAGGTAGGCCGTCTCAGCCAGAGCCCACATGCCATACCCGGGCAAGGCGTGCGATCCCAGGCCAGAGCCCACCTCCAATAACGCGGGGCCAGGCGGTTGGTCCCAGGCCACAGCCCAGCTACACTCACCTGGGCCTGGCGGGTCGTCCCAGGCAAAGAGACCAGCTCCACTCACCGGGGGCCAGGAGGTCCGTCCCAGGCCAGAGCCCATATGCCAAACTCGGGGGCAGGCGGGCCGTCCCAGGCCAGAGCCCACCACCACTCACCCCGGTGCCAGAAGGGTGGTCTCAAGCCAGAGCCCACCTTCACCACACCCAGGCTAGGGGGTCCATCCCAGGCCAGAGCCCAACTTTACTCACACTGGGCCAGGCGGGTGGTCACAGGCCAAAGCCAACCTCCACTCACCTATGGCCAGGTGGGCCGTCTCAGCCAGAGCCCACATGCCATACCCGGGCAAGGCGAGCGGTCCCAGGCCAGAGCCCACCTCCACTCACGCGGGGCCAGGCGGGTGTTCTCAAGCCAGTTCCCATCTCCACCCCACATGGGCTAGGGGGTCCATCCCAGGCCAGAGCCCACCTCCACTCACCCAGGGCCAGACTGGCGGTCCCAGGCCAGAGCCCATATGCCAAACCTGGGGCCAGACGGAGGGTTCCAGGCCAGAGCCCACCTCCAGTCACCCAGCCCAGGCTGGCAGTCCCAGGCCAGAGCCCACATGCTAACCCGGGTCCAGGCGGGCCGTCCCAGACCAGAGTACACATGCCCCACCCGGGTCCAGGCAGGCGGTCCCAGGCCAGAGCCCACCTCCACCCCACCCGGGGCCATGAGAGCCGTCCCAGGCCAGAGCCCACCTCCACTCACCCAGGGCCAGGCGGGCAATCCCAGGCCAGAGCCCACATGCTCCACTCACCTGGGCCAGGCGGGCCGTCCCAGGCCAGAGCCCAACTTACTCCACCCAGGCCAGGCGGGCGGTCCCAGCCAGAGCCCACCTCCACTCACCCCGGGCCAGGTGGGCCGTCCCAGGACACAGCCCACCTCCACTAACCAGGGGCCAGGCGTTCCGTCCTAGACCAGATCCCATATGCCAAACCGGGGCAAGGCGGGCGGTCCCTGGCCAGAGTCCACATGCTGTACCCATGTCCAGGCGGGTTGTCCCAGGCCAGAGACCAACCCCACTATTATGGCCAGGCGGGCCGTCCCAGGCCAGAGCCCACCTTCACTCACCCAGGGCCAGGCGGGCAGTCCCAGGCCAGAGCCCATAAGCCAAACCCGGGCCCTGGCGGGCAATCCCTGGCCAGAGTCCACATGCACTACCCATGTCCAGGCGGGCCGTCCCAGGCCACAAACCACCTCCACTCACCCGGGGCCAGGAGGTCCGTTACAGGCCAGAGCCGATGTGCCAAACTCGGGGGCAGGCGGGCCATCCCAGGCCAGTGCCCACCTACACTCACCCCGGTGCCAGAAGGGTGGTCTCAAGCCAGAGCCCACCTTCACCACACCCGGGCTAGGGGGTCCATCCCAGGCCAGAGCCCACCTACACTCACCCGGGGCCACACGGGCGGTCCCAGGCCAGAGCCCACCTCCAGTCACCCAGCCCAGGCTGGCAGTCCCAGGCCAGAGCCCACATACCTAACACGGGTCCAGGCGGGCGGTCCCAGACCAGAGTACACATGTCCCACCCGGGTCCAGGCAGGCGGTCCCAGGCCAGAGCCCACCTCCACCCCACCCGGGGCCTTGCGAGCCTTCCCAGGCCAGAGCCCACCTCCACTCACCAGGGCCAGGGGGGCAGTCCCAGGCCAGAGCCCATATGCTCCACTCACCCGGGGTCAGGCGGGCAGTCCCAGGCCAGAGCCCAACTTACTCCACCTAGGCCAGGCGGGCGGTCCCAGCCAGAGCCCACCTCCACTCACCCAGGGCCAGGTGGGCCATCCCAGGCCACAGCACATCTCCACTCACCCCGGGCCAGGTGTTCTGTCCCAGGCCAGAGCCCATATGCCAAACCCGGGGCAAGGCGGGCAGTCTCTGGCCAGAGTCCACATGCTCTACCCATTCCAGGAGGGTGGTCCCAGGCCAGAGACCACCCCCACTATTATGGCCAGGCGGGCCGTCCCAGGCCAGAGCCCACCTTCACTCACCCAGGGCCAGGCGGGCAGTCCCAGGTCAGAGCCCACCTCCACTCGCCCTGGGCCAGGCGGGTGGTCACAGGCCAAAGAACACCTCCACTCACCTATGACCAGGTGGGCCGTCTCAGCCAGAGCCCACATGCCAAACCCGGGAAAGGCGTACGGTCCCAGGCCAGAGCCCACCTCCACTCACGCGGGGCCAGGCAGGTGGTCCCAGGCCACAGCCCAGCTACACTCACCTGCGACTGGCGTGCGGTCCCAGGCCAGAGACCACCTCCATTCACCCGGGGCCACGAGGTCCGTCCCAGGCCAGAGCCCACATGCCAAACTGGGGGGCAGACGGGCCGTCCCAGGCCAGAGCCCACCTCCACTCACCCCGGGGCCAGAAGGGTGGTCTCAACCCAGAGCCCACCTTCACCACACCCGGGCTAGGGGGTCCATCCCAGGCCAGAGCCCACCTACACTCACCCTTGGCCACACGGGCGGTCCCAGGCCAGAGCCCACCTCCAGTCACCCAGCCCAGGCTGGCAGTCCCAGGCCAGAGCCCACATACCTAACACGGGTCCAGGCGGGCGGTCCCAGACCAGAGTACACATGTCCCACCCGGGTCCAGGCAGGCGGTCCCAGGCCAGAGCCCACCTCCACCCCACCCGGGGCCTTGCGAGCCTTCCCAGGCCAGAGCCCACCTCCACTCACCCAGGGCCAGGGGGCAGTCCCAGGCCAGAGCCCATATGCTCCACTTCCCAGGAGCCAAGCGGGCAGTCCCAGGCCAGAGCCCAACTTACTCCACCTAGGCCAGGCGGGCGGTCCCAGCCAGAGCCCACCTCCACTCACCCAGGGCCAGGTGGGCCATCCCAGGTCACAGCACATCTCCACTCACCCGGGGCCAGGTGTTCTGTCCCAGGCCAGAGCCCATATGCCAAACCCGGGGCAAGGCGGGCAGTCTCTGGCCAGAGTCCACATGCTCTACCCATTCCAGGAGGGTGGTCCCAGGCCAGAGACCACCCCCACTATTATGGCCAGGCGGGCCGTCCGAGGCCAGAGCCCACCTTCACTCACCCAGGGCCAGGCGGGCAGTCCCATGTCAGAGCCCACCTCCACTCGCCCTGGGCCAGGCGGGTGGTCACAGGCCAAAGAACACCTCCACTCACCTATGACCAGGTGGGCCGTCTCAGCCAGAGCCCACATGCCAAACCCGGGAAAGGCGTGCGGTCCCAGGCCAGAGCCCACCTCCACTCACGCGGGGCCAGGCAGGTGGTCCCAGGCCACAGCCCAGCTACACTCACCTGCGACTGGCGTGCGGTCCCAGGCCAGAGACCACCTCCATTCACCCGGGGCCAGGAGGTCCGTCCCAGGCCAGAGCCCATATGCCAAACTGGGGGGCAGACGGGCCGTCCCAGGCCAGAGCCCACCTCCACTCACCCCGGGGCCAGAAGGGTGGTCTCAACCCAGAGCCCACCTTCACCCCACCCGGGCTAGGGGGTCCATCCCAGGCCAGAGCCCAACTTTACTCCACTCACCCCGGGCCTGGCGGGCCGTCCCAGGAAATAGCCCACCTTTACTCCACCCAGGATAGGTGGGCGGTCCCAGCCAGAGCCCACCTCCAGTCACCCCGAGCCTGGCGGGCGGTCCCAGGCCAAAGCCCATCTCCACTCACCAGGGGCCAGGTGTTCTGTCCCAGGCCAGAGCCCATATGCCAAACCCGGGGCAAGGCGGGCGGTCCCTGGCCAGAGTCCACATGCTATACCCATGTCCAGGCTTGCAGTCCAAGGCCAGAGCCCACCTCCACTCACTCAGGGCCAGGCGGGCCGTCCCAGGCCAGAACCGATATGCTCCACTCACCTGGGCTAGGGGGTCCGTTCCAGGCTAGAGCCCACCTCCACTCACCCGGTGCCATGCGGGCGGACCCAGGCCAGAGCCCACCTTTACTCCACCCAGGGCAGGTGGGCGGTCCCAGCCAGAGCCCACCCCCACTCACCCAGGGCCAGGCGGGTGGTCCCAGGCCACAGCCCAGCTCCACTCACCCAGGGCCAGGCGGGCAGTCCCAGGCCAGAGCCCATATGCCAAACCCGGGGCCTGGCGGGCGGTTCCTGGCCAGAGTCCACATGCTCTACCCATGTCCAGGCGGGCAGTCCCAGGCGAGAGACCACCCCCACTATTATAGCCGGGCGGGCCGTCCCAGGCCAGAGCCCACCTCCACTCACCCAGGGCCAAGGGGGCAGTCCCAGGCCAGAGCCCACCTCCACTCGCCCTGGGCCAGGCGGGTGGTCACAGGCCAAAGAACACCTCCACTCACCTATGACCAGGTAGGCCGTCTCAGCCAGAGCCCACATGCCATACCCGGGCAAGGCGTGCGATCCCAGGCCAGAGCCCACCTCCAATAACGCGGGGCCAGGCGGTTGGTCCCAGGCCACAGCCCAGCTACACTCACCTGGGCCTGGCGGGTCGTCCCAGGCAAAGAGACCAGCTCCACTCACCGGGGGCCAGGAGGTCCGTCCCAGGCCAGAGCCCATATGCCAAACTCGGGGGCAGGCGGGCCGTCCCAGGCCAGAGCCCACCACCACTCACCCCGGTGCCAGAAGGGTGGTCTCAAGCCAGAGCCCACCTTCACCACACCCAGGCTAGGGGGTCCATCCCAGGCCAGAGCCCAACTTTACTCACACTGGGCCAGGCGGGTGGTCACAGGCCAAAGCCAACCTCCACTCACCTATGGCCAGGTGGGCCGTCTCAGCCAGAGCCCACATGCCATACCCGGGCAAGGCGAGCGGTCCCAGGCCAGAGCCCACCTCCACTCACGCGGGGCCAGGCGGGTGTTCTCAAGCCAGTTCCCATCTCCACCCCACATGGGCTAGGGGGTCCATCCCAGGCCAGAGCCCACCTCCACTCACCCAGGGCCAGACTGGCGGTCCCAGGCCAGAGCCCATATGCCAAACCTGGGGCCAGACGGAGGGTTCCAGGCCAGAGCCCACCTCCAGTCACCCAGCCCAGGCTGGCAGTCCCAGGCCAGAGCCCACATGCTAACCCGGGTCCAGGCGGGCCGTCCCAGACCAGAGTACACATGCCCCACCCGGGTCCAGGCAGGCGGTCCCAGGCCAGAGCCCACCTCCACCCCACCCGGGGCCATGAGAGCCGTCCCAGGCCAGAGCCCACCTCCACTCACCCAGGGCCAGGCGGGCAATCCCAGGCCAGAGCCCACATGCTCCACTCACCTGGGCCAGGCGGGCCGTCCCAGGCCAGAGCCCAACTTACTCCACCCAGGCCAGGCGGGCGGTCCCAGCCAGAGCCCACCTCCACTCACCCCGGGCCAGGTGGGCCGTCCCAGGACACAGCCCACCTCCACTAACCAGGGGCCAGGCGTTCCGTCCTAGACCAGATCCCATATGCCAAACCGGGGCAAGGCGGGCGGTCCCTGGCCAGAGTCCACATGCTGTACCCATGTCCAGGCGGGTTGTCCCAGGCCAGAGACCAACCCCACTATTATGGCCAGGCGGGCCGTCCCAGGCCAGAGCCCACCTTCACTCACCCAGGGCCAGGCGGGCAGTCCCAGGCCAGAGCCCATAAGCCAAACCCGGGCCCTGGCGGGCAATCCCTGGCCAGAGTCCACATGCACTACCCATGTCCAGGCGGGCCGTCCCAGGCCACAAACCACCTCCACTCACCCGGGGCCAGGAGGTCCGTTACAGGCCAGAGCCGATGTGCCAAACCCGGGGCAAACGGGCCGTCCCAGGCCAGAGCCCACCTCCACTCAGCCCGGGGCCAGAAGGATGGTCTCAAGCCAGTGCCCACCTCCACCCCACCCTGGCTAGTGTTTCCATCCAAGGCCAGAGCCCAGCTCCACTCACCCGGGGCCAGGCGTTCTGTCCGAGGCCAGAGCCTATATGCCAAACCCGGGACAAGGCGGGCGGTCCCTGGCCAGAGTCCACATGCTCTACCCATGTCCAGGGAGGCGGTCCCAGGCCAGAACCCACCTCCACTCTTATGGCCAGGCGGGTTGGCCCAGGCCACAGCCCACCTGCACCCCATCTGGGCTAGGGGGTCCGTTCCAGGCCAGAACCCACCTCCAATCACCCGAGGCCGGGAGTTCTGTCCCAGGCCAGAGCCCAACTTTACTCCACCCGGTGCAGGTGGGCGTCACAGCCAGAGCCCACCTCCAGTCACCCAGGGCCAGGCGGGTGGTCCCAGGACACAGCCCATTTCCACTCATCCAGGGCCAGGCGGGCAGTCCCAGGCCAGAGCCCACCTCCACTCACCCAGGGCCAAGCGGGCAGTCCCAGGCCAGAGCCCACCTCCACTCACCCGGGGCCAGGAGGTAAGTCCCAGGCAGAGCCCATATGCCAAACCCGGGGGCAGACGGTCCGTCCC
This sequence comes from Ochotona curzoniae, assembly GCF_017591425.1. Taxonomy (NCBI): domain Eukaryota; kingdom Metazoa; phylum Chordata; class Mammalia; order Lagomorpha; family Ochotonidae; genus Ochotona; species Ochotona curzoniae. The sequence goes on from NW_024465759.1 coordinate 102,890, forward strand.
AGGCCAGAGCCCATATGCCAAAGCTGGGGCCAGGCGGGCGGTCCCAGGCCAGAGCCCACCTCCAGTCACCCAGGGCCAGCAGGCAGTCGCAGGCCAGAACCCACATGCCTAACCCGGGTCCAGGCAGGCCGTCCCAGGCCAGAGCACACATGCCTCACCCGGGTCCAGGCTAGTGGTCCCAGGACAGAGCCCACCTCCACCCCACCAGGGGCCATGCGAGCTGTCGCAGGCCAGAGCCCACCTCCACCCCACCCGGGGCCAGGCGGGCAGTCCCAGGCCAGAGCCCAACTTACTACACCAAGGCCAGGCAGGCGGTCCCAGCCAGAGCCCACCTCCACTCACCCCGGGCCAGGCGTGCAGTCCCAGGCCACAGCACATCTCCACTCACCCGGGGCCAGGGGGCCGTCCCAGCCAGAGCCCACATGCCAAACCCGGGCAAGGCGTGAGGTCGCACGCAGTGCCCACCTCCACTCATCCGTGGCCAGACGGGCAGTCCCAGGCCAGAGCCGACCTTTACTCCACCCAGGCCAGGCGGGCAGTCCCAGACAGAGCCCACCTCCACTGACCCCGTGCCAGGAGGGTTGTCCCAGGCCAGAGCCCACCTCCACTCACCCAGGCAAGGCGGTGGGGTCCCAGCCACAGCCAACCTCCACTCACCCAGGCCAGGCATGCAGTTCCAGGCCAGAGCCGACCTCCACTCACCCAGGGGCCAGGCAGGCAGTCCCAGGCCAGAGCCCATATGCCAAACCCGGGACAAGGCGGGCGGTTCCTGGCCAGAGTCCACATGCTCTACCCATGTCCAGGCGGGCAGTCCCAGGCGAGAGACCACCCCCACTATTATAGCCGGGCGGGCCGTCCCAGGCCAGAGCCCACCTCCACTCACCCAGGGCCAAGCGGGCAGTCCCAGGACAGAGCCCACCTCCACTCACACTGGGCCAGGCGGGAGGTCCCAGGCCACAGCCCACCTCCACTCACCTATGGCCAGGTGGGCCGTCTCAGCCAGAGCCCACATGCCATACCCGGGCAAGGCGTGCGGTCCCAGGCCAGAGCCCACCTCCACTCACACTGCGGCCAGGCGGGTGGTCTCAAGCCAGAGCCCACCTCCACCCCACCCGGGCTAGGGGGTCCATCCCATGCCAGAGCCCACCTCCACTCACCCGGGGCCACACGGGCGGTCCCAGGCCAGAGCCCACCTCCAGTCACCCAGCCCAGGCTGGCAGTCCCAGGCCAGAGCCCACATACCTAACACGGGTCCAGGCGGGCGGTCCCAGACCAGAGTACACATGTCCCACCCGGGTCCAGGCAGGCGGTCCCAGGCCAGAGCCCACCTCCACCCACCCGGGGCCTTGCGAGCCGTCCCAGGCCAGAGCCCACCTCCACTCACCCAGGGCCAGGGGGGCAGTCCCAGGCCAGAGCCCATATGCTCCACTCACCCGGGGCCAGGCGGGCAGTCCCAGGCCAGAGCCCAACTTACTCCACCTAGGCCAGGCGGGCGGTCCCAGCCAGAGCCCACCTCCACTCACCCAGGGCCAGGTGGGCCATCCCAGGCCACAGCCCATCTCCACTCACCCGGGGCCAGGTGTTCTGTCCCAGGCCAGAGCCCATATGCCAAACCCGGGGCAAGGCGGGCAGTCTCTGGCCAGAGTCCACATGCTCTACCCATTCCAGGAGGGCAGTCCCAGGCCAGAGACCACCCCCACTATTATGGCCAGGCGGGCAGTCCCAGGCCAGAGCCCACCTTCACTCACCCAGGGCCAGGCGGGCAGTCCCAGGTCAGAGCCCACCTCCACTCGCCCTGGGCCAGGCGGGTGGTCACAGGCCAAAGAACACCTCCACTCACCTATGACCAGGTGGGCCGTCTCAGCCAGAGTCCACATGCCAAACCCGGGAAAGGCGTGCGGTCCCAGGCCAGATCCCACCTCCACTCACGCGGGGCCAGGCAGGTGGTCCCAGGCCACAGCCCAGCTACACTCACCTGCGACTGGCGTGCGGTCCCAGGCCAGAGACCACCTCCATTCACCCGGGGCCAGGAGGTCCATCCCAGGCCAGAGCCCATATGCCAAACAGGGGGGCAGACGGGCCGTCCCAGGCCAGAGCCCACCTCCACTCACCCCGGGGCCAGAAGGGTGGTCTCAACCCAGAGCCCACCTCCACCCCACCCGGGCAAGGGGGTCCATCCCAGGCCAGAGCCCAACTTTACTCCACTCACCCCGGGCCTGGCGGGCCGTCCCAGGAAATAGCCCACCTTTACTCCACCCAGGATAGGCGGGCGGTCCCAGCCAGAGCCCACCTCCAGTCACCCCGAGCCTGGCGGGCGGTCCCAGGCCAAAGCCCATCTCCACTCACCTGGGGCCAGGCGTTCCAGTCCCAGGCCAGAGCCCATATGCCAAACCCGGGGCCATGAGAGCCGTCCCAGGCCAGAGTCCACATGCTCTACCCATGTCCAGGCATGCGGTCCAAGGCCAGAGCCCAACTTACTCCACCTAGGCCAGGCGGGCGGTCCCAGGCCAGAGCCCAACTTACTCCACCTAGGCCAGGCGGGCGGTCCCAGCCAGAGCCCACCTCCACTCACCCAGGGCCAGGTGGGCCATCCCAGGCCACAGCCCATCTCCACTCACCCGGGCCAGGTGTTCTGTCCCAGGCCAGAGCCCATATGCCAAACCCGGGGCAAGGCGGGCGGTCTCTGGCCAGAGTCCACATGCTCTACCCATTCCAGGAGGGTGGTCCCAGGCCAGAGACCACCCCCACTATTATGGCCAGGCGGGCCGTCCCAGGCCAGAGCCAACCATCACTCACCCAGGGCCAGGCGGGCAGTCCCATGTCAGAGCCCACCTCCACTCGCCCTGGGCCAGGCGGGTGGTCACAGGCCAAAGAACACCTCCACTCACCTATGACCAGGTGGGCCGTCTCAGCTAGAGCCCACATGCCAAACCCGGGAAAGGCGTAAGGTCCCAGGCCAGAGCCCACCTCCACTCACGCGGGGCCAGGCAGGTGGTCCCAGGCCACAGCCCAGCTACACTCACCTGCGACTGGCGTGCGGTCCCAGGCCAGAGACCACCTCCATTCACCCGGGGCCAGGAGGTCCATCCCAGGCCAGAGCCCAAGTTTACTCCACTCACCCCGGGCCTGGCGGGCCGTCCCAGGAAATAGCCCAACTTTACTCCACCCAGGATAGGCGGGCGGTCCCAGCCAGAGCCCACCTCCAGTCACCCCGAGCCTGGCGGGCGGTCCCAGGCCAAAGCCCATCTCCACTCACCTGGGGCCAGGCGTTCCAGTCCCAGGCCAGAGCCCATATGCCAAACCCGGGGCAAGGCGGGCGGTCCCTGGCCAGAGTCCACATGCTCTACCCATGTCCAGGCTTGCGGTCCAAGGCCAGAGCCCGCCTCCACTCACTCAGGGCCAGGCGGGCAGTCCCAGGCCAGAACCGATATGCTCCACTCACCTGGGCTACGGGGTCCGTTCCAGGCTAGAGCCCACCTCCACTCACCCGGTGCCATGCGGGCGGACCCAGGCCAGAGCCCACCTTTACTCCACCCAGGGCAGGTGGGCGGTCCCAGCCAGAGCCCACCTCCACTCACCCAGGGCCAGGCGGGTGGTCCCAGGCCACAGCCCAGCTCCACTCACCCAGGGCCAGGCGTTCTGTCCCAGGCCAGAGCCCATATGCCAAACCCGGGGCCTGGCGGGCGGTTCCTGGCCAGAGTCCACATGCTCTACCCATGTCCACGCGGGCAGTCCCAGGCGAGAGACCACCCCCACTATTATAGCCGGGCGGGCCGTCCCAGGCCAGAGCCCACCTCCACTCACCCAGTGCCAGGCGGGCAGTCCCAGGCCAGAGCCCACCTCCACTCGCCCTGGGCCAGGCGGGTGGTCACAGGCCAGAGAACACCTCCACTCACCTATGACCAGGTGGGCCGTCTCAGCCACAGCCCACATGCCATACCCGGGCAAGGCGTGCGATCCCAGGCCAGAGCCCACCTCCAATAACGCGGGGCCAGGCGGGTGGTCCCAGGCCACAGACCAGCTACACTCACCTGGGCCTGGCGGGTCGTCCCAGGCAAAGAGACCAGCTCCACTCACCGGGGGCCAGGAGGTCCGTCCCAGGCCAGAGCCCATATGCCAAACTCGGGGGCAGGCGGGCCTTCCCAGGCCAGAGCCCACCACCACTCACCCCGGTGCCAGAAGTGTGGTCTCAAGCCAGAGCCCACCTTCACCACACCCAGGCTAGGGGTTCCATCCCAGGCCAGAGCCCACCTCCACTCACACTGGGCCAGGCGGGTGGTCACAGGCCAAAGCCAACCTCCACTCACCTATGGCCAGGTGGGCCATCTCAGCCAGAGCCCACATGCCATACCCGGGCAAGGCATGCAGTCCCAGGCCAGAGCCCACCTCCACTCACGCGGGGCCAGGCGGGTGTTCTCAAGCCAGTTCCCATCTCCACCCCACCTGGGCTAGGGGGTCCATCCCAGGCCAGAGCCCACCTCCACTCACCCAGGGCCAGACTGGCGGTCCCAGGCCAGAGCCCATATGCCAAACCTGGGGCCAGACGGAGGGTTCCAGGCCAGAGCCCACCTCCAGTCACCCAGCCCAGGCTGGCAGTCCCAGGCCAGAGCCCACATGCTAACCCGGGTCCAGGCGGGCCGTCCCAGACCAGAGTACACATGCCCCACCCGGGTCCAGGCAGGCGGTCCCAGGCCAGAGCCCACCTCCACCCCACCCAGGGCCATGAGAGCCGTCGCAGGCCAGAGCCCACCTCCACTCACCCAGGGCCAGGCGGGCAGTCCCAGGCCAGAGCCCAACTTACTCCACCCAGGCCAGGCGGGTGGTCCCAGCCAGAGCACACCTCCACTCACCCCGGGCCAGGTGGGCCGTCCCAGGCCACAGCCCACCTCCACTAACCAGGGGCCAGGCGTTCCGTCCCAGGCCAGAGCCCATATGCCAAACCAGGGGCAAGGCCGGCGGTCCCTGGCCAGAGTCCACATGCTATACCCATGTCCAGGCTGGTTGTCCCAGGCCAGAGACCACCCCCACTATTATGGCCAGGCAGGCCGTCCCAGGCCAGAGCCCACCTTCACTCACCCAGGGCAAGGCGGGCAGTCCCAGGCCAGAGCCCATAAGCCAAACCCGGGCAAGGCGTGAGGTCGCACGCAGAGCCCACCTCCACTCATCTGTGGCCAGACGGGCAGTCCCAGGCCAGAGCCGACCTTACTCCACCCAGGCCAGGCGGGCGGTCCCAGGCAGTGCCCACCTCCACTGACCCCGTGCCAGGAGGGTTGTCCCAGGCGGTGGGGTCCCAGCCACAGCCAACTTCCACTCACCCAGGCCAGCCATGCAGTTCCAGGCCAGAGCCGACCTCCACTCACCCAGGGCCAGGCGGGCAGTCCCAGGCCAGAGCCCATATGCCAAACCCGGGCCCTGGCGGGCGTTCCCTGGCCAGAGTCCACATGCTCTACCCATGTCCAGGCGGGTGGTTCCAGGACAGAGCCGACCTCCACTCTTATGGCCAGGCGTGCGGTCCCAGGCCAGAGCCCACCTCCATTCACCCAGGGCCAGGCAGGCAGTCACAGGCCAGAGCCCACCTCCACTCACCCGGGCCCGGCGGGTGGTCACAGGCCAAAGCCCACCTCCACTCACCTATGGCCATGTGGTCCGTCCTAGCCAGAGCCCACCTCCACTCACCCCGGGCCTGGCGGGTGGTCCCAGGCCAGAGCCCAACTCAAATCACCGTGTGCCTGGCGGGCGGTCCCAGGCCAGAGCCTACATGACGCACTCGGGTCCAGGCGGGTGGTCCAAGGCTAGAGCCCACCTCCACTCACCCAGGGGCCAGGTGGGTGGTCCCAGGCCAGAGCCCACCTCCACTCACACGGGGCCAGGCTTTCCGTCCCAGGCCAGAGCCCATATGCCAAACCCGGGCCCAGGCGGTCAGTTCTCGGCCAGAGTCCACATGCCCTACCCATGTCCAGGCGTACGGTCCCAGTCCAGAGCCCACCTCCACTAACCTATGGCCAGGCGTGCGGTCCCAGGCCAGAGCCCACCTCCACTAACGCGGGCCAGGCGGGTGGTCCCAGGCCACAGACCAGCTACACTCACCTGGGCCTGGCGGGCCGTCCCAGGCAAAGTGACCACCTCCACTCACCCGGGGCCAGGAGGTCCGTCCCAGGCCAGAGCCCATATGCCAAACTCGGGGCAGGCAGGCCGTCCCAGGCCAGAGTCCACCTCCACTCACCCCGGTGCCAGAAGGGTGGTCTCAAGCCAGAGCCCACCTTCACCACACCCGGGCTAGGGGGTCCATCCCAGGCCAGAGCCCACCTCCACTCACCCCGGGCCTGGCGGGTGGTCCCAGGCCAGAGCCCATATGCCAAACCTGAGGCCAGGGGGCGGTGCCAGGCCGAGCCCACCTCCAGTCACCCAGGGCTGGGCTGGCAGTCCCAGCCCAGAGCCCACATGCCTAACCCGGGTCCAGGCGGGCCGTCCCAGGCCAGAGCACACATGCCCCCCCGGATCCAGGCAGGCGGTACCAGGCCAGAGCCCACCTCCACCCCACCCGGGGCCATGCGAGCCGTCCCAGGCCAGAGCCCACCTCCACTAACCCAGGGCCAGGCAGGCAGTCCCAGGCCTAAGCCCACATGTTCCACTCACACGGGCCAGGCAGGCGGTCCCGGGCCAGAGCCCAACTTGCTCTGCCCAGGCTTGGCGGGCGGTCCCAGCCAGAGCCCACATCCACACACCCAGGGCAAGGTGTTCCATCCAGGCGAGAGCCCATATGCCAAACCAGGGGCCTGGCGGGCGGTCCCTGGCCAGAGTCCACATGCTCTACCCATGTCCAGGCGGGTGGTCTCAGCCAGAGCCCACCTCCACTCACCCGAGCCAGGCTGGTGGTCCCAGCCAAAGCCCAGCTCCACTCACCCTGGGCCAGGCGTTCTGTCCCAGGCCAGAGCCCATATGCCAAACCCGGGGCAAAGCGGGCAGTCCCTGGCCAGAGTCTACATGCTCTACCCATGTCCAGGCAGGCGGTCCCAGGCCAGAGCCCACCTTTACTCCACCAGGACAGGTGGGCGGTCCCAGCCAGAGCCCATCTCCACTCACCCAGGGCCAGGCAGGTGGTCCCAGGCCAGAGCCCAGCTCCTCTCACCCAGGGCCAGGCGGGAAGTCCCAGGCCAGAGCCCATATGCCAAACCGGGGCCTGGCGGGCATCCCTGGCCAGAGTCCACATGCTCTACCATGTCCAGGCGGGCAGTCCCAGGCGAGAGACCACCCCCACTATTATAGCCGGGCGGGCCGTCCCAGGCCAGAGCCCATCTCCACTCACCCAGGGCCAAGCGGGCAGTCCCAGGCCAGAGCCCACCTCCACTCACCCTGGGCAATGCGTGTTGTCACAGGCCAAAGCCCACCTCCACTCACCCATGGCCAGGTGGGCCTTCCCACCAAGAGCATACATGCTAAACCGGGCCAGGCGCGGTCCCAGGCCAGAGCCCACCTCCACTCACCCGGAGCCAGGCTGGCAGTCCCAGGCCAGAGCCCACATGCATAACCCGGGTCCAGGCGGACCGTCCCAGGCCAGAGCACACATGCCCCACCCGGGTCCAAGCAGGCGGTCCGAGGCCAGAGCCCCCCTCAACCCCACCAGGGGCCATGCGAGCCGTCGCAGGCCAGAGCCCACCTTCACTCACCCAGGGCCAGGCGGGCAGTCCCATGTCAGAGCCCACCTCCACTCGCCCTGGGCCAGGCGGGTGGTCACAGGCCAAAGAACACCTCCACTCACCTATGACCAGGTGGGCCGTCTCAGCCAGAGCCCACATGCCAAACCCGGGAAAGGCGTGCGGTCCCAGGCCAGAGCCCACCTCCACTCACGCGGGGCCAGGCAGGTGGTCCCAGGCCACAGCCCAGCTACACTCACCTGCGACTGGCGTGCGGTCCCAGGCCAAAGACCACCTCCATTCACCCGGGGCCAGGAGGTCCGTCCCAGGCCAGAGCCCATATGCCAAACTGGGGGGCAGACGGGCCGTCCCAGGCCAGAGCCCACCTCCACTCACCCCGGGCCAGAAGGGTGGTCTCAACCCAGAGCCCACCTTCACCCCACCCGGGCTAGGGGGTCCATCCCAGGCCAGAGCCCAACTTTACTCCACTCACCCCGGGCCTGGCGGGCCGTCCCAGGAAATAGCCCACCTTTACTCCACCCAGGATAGGTGGGCGGTCCCAGCCAGAGCCCACCTCCAGTCACCCCGAGCCTGGCGGGCGGTCCCAGGCCAAAGCCCATCTCCACTCACCAGGGGCCAGGTGTTCTGTCCCAGGCCAGAGCCCATATGCCAAACCCGGGGCAAGGCGGGCGGTCCCTGGCCAGAGTCCACATGCTATACCCATGTCCAGGCTTGCAGTCCAAGGCCAGAGCCCACCTCCACTCACTCAGGGCCAGGCGGGCCGTCCCAGGCCAGAACCGATATGCTCCACTCACCTGGGCTAGGGGGTCCGTTCCAGGCTAGAGCCCACCTCCACTCACCCGGTGCCATGCGGGCGGACCCAGGCCAGAGCCCACCTTTACTCCACCCAGGGCAGGTGGGCGGTCCCAGCCAGAGCCCACCCCCACTCACCCAGGGCCAGGCGGGTGGTCCCAGGCCACAGCCCAGCTCCACTCACCCAGGGCCAGGCGGGCAGTCCCAGGCCAGAGCCCATATGCCAAACCCGGGCCTGGCGGGCGGTTCCTGGCCAGAGTCCACATGCTCTACCCATGTCCAGGCGGGCAGTCCCAGGCGAGAGACCACCCCCACTATTATAGCCGGGCGGGCCGTCCCAGGCCAGAGCCCACCTCCACTCACCCAGGGCCAAGGGGGCAGTCCCAGGCCAGAGCCCACCTCCACTCGCCCTGGGCCAGGCGGGTGGTCACAGGCCAAAGAACACCTCCACTCACCTATGACCAGGTAGGCCGTCTCAGCCAGAGCCCACATGCCATACCCGGGCAAGGCGTGCGATCCCAGGCCAGAGCCCACCTCCAATAACGCGGGGCCAGGCGGTTGGTCCCAGGCCACAGCCCAGCTACACTCACCTGGGCCTGGCGGGTCGTCCCAGGCAAAGAGACCAGCTCCACTCACCGGGGCCAGGAGGTCCGTCCCAGGCCAGAGCCCATATGCCAAACTCGGGGGCAGGCGGGCCGTCCCAGGCCAGAGCCCACCACCACTCACCCCGGTGCCAGAAGGGTGGTCTCAAGCCAGAGCCCACCTTCACCACACCCAGGCTAGGGGGTCCATCCCAGGCCAGAGCCCAACTTTACTCACACTGGGCCAGGCGGGTGGTCACAGGCCAAAGCCAACCTCCACTCACCTATGGCCAGGTGGGCCGTCTCAGCCAGAGCCCACATGCCATACCCGGGCAAGGCGAGCGGTCCCAGGCCAGAGCCCACCTCCACTCACGCGGGGCCAGGCGGGTGTTCTCAAGCCAGTTCCCATCTCCACCCCACATGGGCTAGGGGGTCCATCCCAGGCCAGAGCCCACCTCCACTCACCCAGGGCCAGACTGGCGGTCCCAGGCCAGAGCCCATATGCCAAACCTGGGGCCAGACGGAGGGTTCCAGGCCAGAGCCCACCTCCAGTCACCCAGCCCAGGCTGGCAGTCCCAGGCCAGAGCCCACATGCTAACCCGGGTCCAGGCGGGCCGTCCCAGACCAGAGTACACATGCCCCACCCGGGTCCAGGCAGGCGGTCCCAGGCCAGAGCCCACCTCCACCCCACCCGGGGCCATGAGAGCCGTCCCAGGCCAGAGCCCACCTCCACTCACCCAGGGCCAGGCGGGCAATCCCAGGCCAGAGCCCACATGCTCCACTCACCTGGGCCAGGCGGGCCGTCCCAGGCCAGAGCCCAACTTACTCCACCCAGGCCAGGCGGGCGGTCCCAGCCAGAGCCCACCTCCACTCACCCCGGGCCAGGTGGGCCGTCCCAGGACACAGCCCACCTCCACTAACCAGGGGCCAGGCGTTCCGTCCTAGACCAGATCCCATATGCCAAACCGGGGCAAGGCGGGCGGTCCCTGGCCAGAGTCCACATGCTGTACCCATGTCCAGGCGGGTTGTCCCAGGCCAGAGACCACCCCACTATTATGGCCAGGCGGGCCGTCCCAGGCCAGAGCCCACCTTCACTCACCCAGGGCCAGGCGGGCAGTCCCAGGCCAGAGCCCATAAGCCAAACCCGGGCCCTGGCGGGCAATCCCTGGCCAGAGTCCACATGCACTACCCATGTCCAGGCGGGCCGTCCCAGGCCACAAACCACCTCCACTCACCCGGGGCCAGGAGGTCCGTTACAGGCCAGAGCCGATGTGCCAAACCCGGGGCAAACGGGCCGTCCCAGGCCAGAGCCCACCTCCACTCAGCCCGGGGCCAGAAGGATGGTCTCAAGCCAGTGCCCACCTCCACCCCACCCTGGCTAGTGTTTCCATCCAAGGCCAGAGCCCAGCTCCACTCACCCGGGGCCAGGCGTTCTGTCCGAGGCCAGAGCCTATATGCCAAACCCGGGACAAGGCGGGCGGTCCCTGGCCAGAGTCCACATGCTCTACCCATGTCCAGGGAGGCGGTCCCAGGCCAGAACCCACCTCCACTCTTATGGCCAGGCGGGTTGGCCCAGGCCACAGCCCACCTGCACCCCATCTGGGCTAGGGGGTCCGTTCCAGGCCAGAACCCACCTCCAATCACCCGAGGCCGGGAGTTCTGTCCCAGGCCAGAGCCCAACTTTACTCCACCCGTGCAGGTGGGCGTCACAGCCAGAGCCCACCTCCAGTCACCCAGGGCCAGGCGGGTGGTCCCAGGACACAGCCCATTTCCACTCATCCAGGGCCAGGCGGGCAGTCCCAGGCCAGAGCCCACCTCCACTCACCCAGGGCCAAGCGGGCAGTCCCAGGCCAGAGCCCACCTCCACTCACCCGGGGCCAGGAGGTAAGTCCCAGGCAGAGCCCATATGCCAAACCCGGGGGCAGACGGTCCGTCCCAGGCCAGAGCCCATATGCCAAAGCTGGGGCCAGGCGGGCGGTCCCAGGCCAGAGCCCACCTCCAGTCACCCAGGGCCAGCAGGCAGTCGCAGGCCAGAACCCACATGCCTAACCCGGGTCCAGGCAGGCCGTCCCAGGCCAGAGCACACATGCCTCACCCGGGTCCAGGCTAGTGGTCCCAGGACAGAGCCCACCTCCACCCCACCAGGGCCATGCGAGCTGTCGCAGGCCAGAGCCCACCTCCACCCACCCGGGGCCAGGCGGGCAGTCCCAGGCCAGAGCCCAACTTACTACACCAAGGCCATGCAGGCGGTCCCAGCCAGAGCCCACCTCCACTCACCCGGGTCCAGGCGTGCAGTCCCAGGCCACAGCACATCTCCACTCACCCGGGGCCAGGGGGCCGTCCCAGCCAGAGCCCACATGCCAAACCCGGGCAAGGCGTGAGGTCGCACGCAGTGCCCACCTCCACTCATCCGTGGCCAGACGGGCAGTCCCAGGCCAGAGCCGACCTTTACTCCACCCAGGCCAGGCGGGCAGTCCCAGACAGAGCCCACCTCCACTGACCCCGTGCCAGGAGGGTTGTCCCAGGCCAGAGCCCACCTCCACTCACCCAGGCAAGGCGGTGGGGTCCCAGCCACAGCCAACCTCCACTCACCCAGGCCAGGCATGCAGTTCCAGGCCAGAGCCGACCTCCACTCACCCAGGGGCCAGGCAGGCAGTCCCAGGCCAGAGCCCATATGCCAAACCCGGGACAAGGCGGGCGGTTCCTGGCCAGAGTCCACATGCTCTACCCATGTCCAGGCGGGCAGTCCCAGGCGAGAGACCACCCCACTATTATAGCCGGGCGGGCCGTCCCAGGCCAGAGCCCACCTCCACTCACCCAGGGCCAAGCGGGCAGTCCCAGGACAGAGCCCACCTCCACTCACACTGGGCCAGGCGGGAGGTCCCAGGCCACAGCCCACCTCCACTCACCTATGGCCAGGTGGGCCGTCTCAGCCAGAGCCCACATGCCATACCCGGGAAAGGCGTGCGGTCCCAGGCCAGAGCCCACCTCCACTCACACTGCGGCCAGGCGGGTGGTCTCAAGCCAGAGCCCACCTCCACCCCACCCGGGCTAGGGGGTCCATCCCATGCCAGAGCCCACCTCCACTCACCCGGGGCCACACGGGCGGTCCCAGGCCAGAGCCCACCTCCAGTCACCCAGCCCAGGCTGGCAGTCCCAGGCCAGAGCCCACATACCTAACACGGGTCCAGGCGGGCGGTCCCAGACCAGAGTACACATGTCCCACCCGGGTCCAGGCAGGCGGTCCCAGGCCAGAGCCCACCTCCACCCACCCGGGGCCTTGCGAGCCGTCCCAGGCCAGAGCCCACCTCCACTCACCCAGGGCCAGGGGGGCAGTCCCAGGCCAGAGCCCATATGCTCCACTCACCCGGGGCCAGGCGGGCAGTCCCAGGCCAGAGCCCAACTTACTCCACCTAGGCCAGGCGGGCGGTCCCAGCCAGAGCCCACCTCCACTCACCCAGGGCCAGGTGGGCCATCCCAGGCCACAGCCCATCTCCACTCACCCGGGGCCAGGTGTTCTGTCCCAGGCCAGAGCCCATATGCCAAACCCGGGGCAAGGCGGGCAGTCTCTGGCCAGAGTCCACATGCTCTACCCATTCCAGGAGGGTGGTCCCAGGCCAGAGACCACCCCCACTATTATGGCCAGGCGGGCAGTCCCAGGCCAGAGCCCACCTTCACTCACCCAGGGCCAGGCGGGCAGTCCCAGGTCAGAGCCCACCTCCACTCGCCCTGGGCCAGGCGGGTGGTCACAGGCCAAAGAACACCTCCACTCACCTATGACCAGGTGGGCCGTCTCAGCCAGAGTCCACATGCCAAACCCGGGAAAGGCGTGCGGTCCCAGGCCAGATCCCACCTCCACTCACGCGGGGCCAGGCAGGTGGTCCCAGGCCACAGCCCAGCTACACTCACCTGCGACTGGCGTGCGGTCCCAGGCCAGAGACCACCTCCATTCACCCGGGGCCAGGAGGTCCATCCCAGGCCAGAGCCCATATGCCAAACAGGGGGGCAGACGGGCCGTCCCAGGCCAGAGCCCACCTCCACTCACCCCGGGGCCAGAAGGGTGGTCTCAACCCAGAGCCCACCTCCACCCCACCCGGGCAAGGGGGTCCATCCCAGGCCAGAGCCCAACTTTACTCCACTCACCCCGGGCCTGGCGGGCCGTCCCAGGAAATAGCCCACCTTTACTCCACCCAGGATAGGCGGGCGGTCCCAGCCAGAGCCCACCTCCAGTCACCCCGAGCCTGGCGGGCGGTCCCAGGCCAAAGCCCATCTCCACTCACCTGGGGCCAGGCGTTCCAGTCCCAGGCCAGAGCCCATATGCCAAACCCGGGGCCATGAGAGCCGTCCCAGGCCAGAGTCCACATGCTCTACCCATGTCCAGGCATGCGGTCCAAGGCCAGAGCCCAACTTACTCCACCTAGGCCAGGCGGGCGGTCCCAGGCCAGAGCCCAACTTACTCCACCTAGGCCAGGCGGGCGGTCCCAGCCAGAGCCCACCTCCACTCACCCAGGGCCAGGTGGGCCATCCCAGGCCACAGCCCATCTCCACTCACCCGGGGCCAGGTGTTCTGTCCCAGGCCAGAGCCCATATGCCAAACCCGGGGCAAGGCGGGCGGTCTCTGGCCAGAGTCCACATGCTCTACCCATTCCAGGAGGGTGGTCCCAGGCCAGAGACCACCCCCACTATTATGGCCAGGCGGGCCGTCCCAGGCCAGAGCCAACCATCACTCACCCAGGGCCAGGCGGGCAGTCCCATGTCAGAGCCCACCTCCACTCGCCCTGGGCCAGGCGGGTGGTCACAGGCCAAAGAACACCTCCACTCACCTATGACCAGGTGGGCCGTCTCAGCTAGAGCCCACATGCCAAACCCGGGAAAGGCGTAAGGTCCCAGGCCAGAGCCCACCTCCACTCACGCGGGGCCAGGCAGGTGGTCCCAGGCCACAGCCCAGCTACACTCACCTGCGACTGGCGTGCGGTCCCAGGCCAGAGACCACCTCCATTCACCCGGGGCCAGGAGGTCCATCCCAGGCCAGAGCCCAAGTTTACTCCACTCACCCCGGGCCTGGCGGGCCGTCCCAGGAAATAGCCCAACTTTACTCCACCCAGGATAGGCGGGCGGTCCCAGCCAGAGCCCACCTCCAGTCACCCCGAGCCTGGCGGGCGGTCCCAGGCCAAAGCCCATCTCCACTCACCTGGGGCCAGGCGTTCCAGTCCCAGGCCAGAGCCCATATGCCAAACCCGGGGCAAGGCGGGCGGTCCCTGGCCAGAGTCCACATGCTCTACCCATGTCCAGGCTTGCGGTCCAAGGCCAGAGCCCGCCTCCACTCACTCAGGGCCAGGCGGGCAGTCCCAGGCCAGAACCGATATGCTCCACTCACCTGGGCTACGGGGTCCGTTCCAGGCTAGAGCCCACCTCCACTCACCCGGTGCCATGCGGGCGGACCCAGGCCAGAGCCCACCTTTACTCCACCCAGGGCAGGTGGGCGGTCCCAGCCAGAGCCCACCTCCACTCACCCAGGGCCAGGCGGGTGGTCCCAGGCCACAGCCCAGCTCCACTCACCCAGGGCCAGGCGTTCTGTCCCAGGCCAGAGCCCATATGCCAAACCCGGGGCCTGGCGGGCGGTTCCTGGCCAGAGTCCACATGCTCTACCCATGTCCACGCGGGCAGTCCCAGGCGAGAGACCACCCCCACTATTATAGCCGGGCGGGCCGTCCCAGGCCAGAGCCCACCTCCACTCACCCAGTGCCCAGGCGGGCAGTCCCAGGCCAGAGCCCACCTCCACTCGCCCTGGGCCAGGCGGGTGGTCACAGGCCAGAGAACACCTCCACTCACCTATGACCAGGTGGGCCGTCTCAGCCACAGCCCACATGCCATACCCGGGCAAGGCGTGCGATCCCAGGCCAGAGCCCACCTCCAATAACGCGGGGCCAGGCGGGTGGTCCCAGGCCACAGACCAGCTACACTCACCTGGGCCTGGCGGGTCGTCCCAGGCAAAGAGACCAGCTCCACTCACCGGGGGCCAGGAGGTCCGTCCCAGGCCAGAGCCCATATGCCAAACTCGGGGGCAGGCGGGCCTTCCCAGGCCAGAGCCCACCACCACTCACCCCGGTGCCAGAAGTGTGGTCTCAAGCCAGAGCCCACCTTCACCACACCCAGGCTAGGGGTTCCATCCCAGGCCAGAGCCCACCTCCACTCACACTGGGCCAGGCGGGTGGTCACAGGCCAAAGCCAACCTCCACTCACCTATGGCCAGGTGGGCCATCTCAGCCAGAGCCCACATGCCATACCCGGGCAAGGCATGCAGTCCCAGGCCAGAGCCCACCTCCACTCACGCGGGGCCAGGCGGGTGTTCTCAAGCCAGTTCCCATCTCCACCCCACATGGGCTAGGGGGTCCATCCCAGGCCAGAGCCCACCTCCACTCACCCAGGGCCAGACTGGCGGTCCCAGGCCAGAGCCCATATGCCAAACCTGGGGCCAGACGGAGGGTTCCAGGCCAGAGCCCACCTCCAGTCACCCAGCCCAGGCTGGCAGTCCCAGGCCAGAGCCCACATGCTAACCCGGGTCCAGGCGGGCCGTCCCAGACCAGAGTACACATGCCCCACCCGGGTCCAGGCAGGCGGTCCCAGGCCAGAGCCCACCTCCACCCCACCCAGGGCCATGAGAGCCGTCGCAGGCCAGAGCCCACCTCCACTCACCCAGGGCCAGGCGGGCAGTCCCAGGCCAGAGCCCAACTTACTCCACCCAGGCCAGGCGGGTGGTCCCAGCCAGAGCACACCTCCACTCACCCGGGCCAGGTGGGCCGTCCCAGGCCACAGCCCACCTCCACTAACCAGGGGCCAGGCGTTCCGTCCCAGGCCAGAGCCCATATGCCAAACCAGGGGCAAGGCCGGCGGTCCCTGGCCAGAGTCCACATGCTATACCCATGTCCAGGCTGGTTGTCCCAGGCCAGAGACCACCCCCACTATTATGGCCAGGCAGGCCGTCCCAGGCCAGAGCCCACCTTCACTCACCCAGGGCAAGGCGGGCAGTCCCAGGCCAGAGCCCATAAGCCAAACCCGGGCAAGGCGTGAGGTCGCACGCAGAGCCCACCTCCACTCATCTGTGGCCAGACGGGCAGTCCCAGGCCAGAGCCGACCTTACTCCACCCAGGCCAGGCGGGCGGTCCCAGGCAGTGCCCACCTCCACTGACCCCGTGCCAGGAGGGTTGTCCCAGGCGGTGGGGTCCCAGCCACAGCCAACTTCCACTCACCCAGGCCAGCCATGCAGTTCCAGGCCAGAGCCGACCTCCACTCACCCAGGGGCCAGGCGGGCAGTCCCAGGCCAGAGCCCATATGCCAAACCCGGGCCCTGGCGGGCGTTCCCTGGCCAGAGTCCACATGCTCTACCCATGTCCAGGCGGGTGGTTCCAGGACAGAGCCGACCTCCACTCTTATGGCCAGGCGTGCGGTCCCAGGCCAGAGCCCACCTCCATTCACCCAGGGCCAGGCAGGCAGTCACAGGCCAGAGCCCACCTCCACTCACCCCGGGCCCGGCGGGTGGTCACAGGCCAAAGCCCACCTCCACTCACCTATGGCCATGTGGTCCGTCCTAGCCAGAGCCCACCTCCACTCACCCCGGGCCTGGCGGGTGGTCCCAGGCCAGAGCCCAACTCAAATCACCGTGTGCCTGGCGGGCGGTCCCAGGCCAGAGCCTACATGACGCACTCGGGTCCAGGCGGGTGGTCCAAGGCTAGAGCCCACCTCCACTCACCCAGGGGCCAGGTGGGTGGTCCCAGGCCAGAGCCCACCTCCACTCACACGGGGCCAGGCTTTCCGTCCCAGGCCAGAGCCCATATGCCAAACCCGGGCCCAGGCGGTCAGTTCTCGGCCAGAGTCCACATGCCCTACCCATGTCCAGGCGTACGGTCCCAGTCCAGAGCCCACCTCCACTAACCTATGGCCAGGCGTGCGGTCCCAGGCCAGAGCCCACCTCCAATAACGCGGGGCCAGGCGGGTGGTCCCAGGCCACAGACCAGCTACACTCACCTGGGCCTGGCGGGCCGTCCCAGGCAAAGTGACCACCTCCACTCACCCGGGGCCAGGAGGTCCGTCCCAGGCCAGAGCCCATATGCCAAACTCGGGGGCAGGCAGGCCGTCCCAGGCCAGAGTCCACCTCCACTCACCCCGGTGCCAGAAGGGTGGTCTCAAGCCAGAGCCCACCTTCACCACACCCGGGCTAGGGGGTCCATCCCAGGCCAGAGCCCACCTCCACTCACCCCGGGCCTGGCGGGTGGTCCCAGGCCAGAGCCCATATGCCAAACCTGAGGCCAGGGGGCGGTGCCAGGCCGAGCCCACCTCCAGTCACCCAGGGCTGGGCTGGCAGTCCCAGCCCAGAGCCCACATGCCTAACCCGGGTCCAGGCGGGCCGTCCCAGGCCAGAGCACACATGCCCCCCGGATCCAGGCAGGCGGTACCAGGCCAGAGCCCACCTCCACCCCACCCGGGCCATGCGAGCCGTCCCAGGCCAGAGCCCACCTCCACTAACCCAGGGCCAGGCAGGCAGTCCCAGGCCTAAGCCCACATGTTCCACTCACACGGGCCAGGCAGGCGGTCCCGGGCCAGAGCCCAACTTGCTCTGCCCAGGCTTGGCGGGCGGTCCCAGCCAGAGCCCACATCCACACACCCAGGGCAAGGTGTTCCATCCCAGGCGAGAGCCCATATGCCAAACCAGGGGCCTGGCGGGCGGTCCCTGGCCAGAGTCCACATGCTCTACCCATGTCCAGGCGGGTGGTCTCAGCCAGAGCCCACCTCCACTCACCCCGAGCCAGGCTGGTGGTCCCAGCCAAAGCCCAGCTCCACTCACCCTGGGCCAGGCGTTCTGTCCCAGGCCAGAGCCCATATGCCAAACCCGGGGCAAAGCGGGCAGTCCCTGGCCAGAGTCTACATGCTCTACCCATGTCCAGGCAGGCGGTCCCAGGCCAGAGCCCACCTTTACTCCACCCAGGACAGGTGGGCGGTCCCAGCCAGAGCCCATCTCCACTCACCCAGGGCCAGGCAGGTGGTCCCAGGCCAGAGCCCAGCTCCTCTCACCCAGGGGCCAGGCGGGAAGTCCCAGGCCAGAGCCCATATGCCAAACCCGGGGCCTGGCGGGCCATCCCTGGCCAGAGTCCACATGCTCTACCATGTCCAGGCGGGCAGTCCCAGGCGAGAGACCACCCCCACTATTATAGCCGGGCGGGCCGTCCCAGGCCAGAGCCCATCTCCACTCACCCAGGGCCAAGCGGGCAGTCCCAGGCCAGAGCCCACCTCCACTCACCCTGGGCAATGCGTGTTGTCACAGGCCAAAGCCCACCTCCACTCACCCATGGCCAGGTGGGCCTTCCCACCAAGAGCATACATGCTAAACCCGGGCCAGGCGCGGTCCCAGGCCAGAGCCCACCTCCACTCACCCGGAGCCAGGCTGGCAGTCCCAGGCCAGAGCCCACATGCATAACCCGGGTCCAGGCGGACCGTCCCAGGCCAGAGCACACATGCCCCACCCGGGTCCAAGCAGGCGGTCCGAGGCCAGAGCCCCCCTCAACCCCACCAGGGGCCATGCGAGCCGTCGCAGGCCAGAGCCCACCTCCACTCACCCCTGGCCAGGCGGGCGGTCCCGGGCCAAAGCTCACCTTTACTCCACCCAGGACAGGCGGGCGGTCCCAACCACAGCACATCTCCACTCACCCGGGGCCTGGTGTTCCGTCTCAGGCCAGAGCCCATATGCCAAACCCGGGGACTCGCGGGCGGTCCCAGGCCAGAGCCCAGCTCCACCCCACCCGGGGCCATGCGAGCGGTCCCAGGCCAGAGCCCACCTCCATTCACCCAGGGCCAGGCAGGCAGTCCCAGGCCAGAGCCGACATGCTCCACTCACCCGGGGCCAGGCGGGCGGTCCCAGGCCAGAGCCCAACTTAATCCACCCAGGCCAGGCGGGCGGTCCCAGCCAGAGCCCACCTCCACTCACCCCGGGCCAGGTGGGCCGTCCCAGGCCACAGCCCATCTCCACTCACCCGGGGCCAGGTATTCTGTCCCAGGCCAGAGCCCATATGCCAAACCCGGGGCCTGGGGGGCGGTGCCTGGCCAGAGGCCACATGCTGTACCCATGTCCAGGCGGGCGGTCCCAGGCAAGATCCCACCTCCACTCTTATGGCCAGGTGGGCCGTCCCAGGCCAGAGCCCACATGCCAAACGCGGGCAAGGCGTGCGGTCCCAGGCCAGAGCCCACCTCCACCCCACCAGGGGCCATGCGATCTGTCGCAGGCCAGAGCCCACCTCCACTCACCCAGGCCAGTCATGCAGTTCCAGGCCAGAGCCGACCTCCACTCACCCTGGGACCGGGCGGACGGTCCCAGGCTAGAGCCCATATGCCAAACCCGGGCCCTGGCGGGCGATCCCTGGCCAGAGTCCACATGCACTACCCATGTCCAGGCGGGCCGTCCCAGGCCACAAACCACCTCCACTCAGCCGGGGCCAGGAAGTCCGTCCCAGGTCAGAGCCCATATGCCAAACCTGGGGGCAGACGGGCCGTCCCAGGCCAGATCCCACTTCCAGTCACCCCGGGGCCAGAAGGATGGTCTCAAGCCAGAGCCCACCTCCACCCCACCCTGGCTAGTG
The DNA here is from genome assembly GCF_017591425.1 of Ochotona curzoniae. Lineage (NCBI taxonomy): Eukaryota > Metazoa > Chordata > Mammalia > Lagomorpha > Ochotonidae > Ochotona > Ochotona curzoniae. Next base: position 122,546 of record NW_024465759.1, read on the forward strand.
TTTCCATCCAAGGCCAGAGCCCACCTCCACTCACCCGGGGCCCGAAAGGCAGTCCCAGGCCAGAGCCCATATGCCAAACCGGGGACAAGGCGGGCGGTCCCAGGCCAGAACCCACCTCCACCCCATCTGGGCTAGGGGGTCCGTTCCAGGCCAGAACCCACCTCCACTCACCCGGGGCCAGGCGTTCTGTTCCAGGCCAGAGCCCACCTTTACTCCACCCAGTGCAGGTGGGCGTCACAGCCAGAGCCCACCTCCACTCACCCAGGGCCAGGCGGGTGGTCCCAGGCCACAGCCCATTTCCACTCACACGGGGCCAGGCGTTCCGCCCAGGCCAGAGCCCATATGCCAAACCCGGGCCCAGGCGGGCAGTTCTCGGCCAGAGTCCACATGCCCTACCCATGTCCAGGCATACGGTCCCAGTCCAGAGCCCACCTCCACTCACCCGAGGCCAGGCGGGCCGTCCCAGGCCAGAGCCCACCTCCACACACCCAGGACCAGGTGGGCGTTCCCAGGCCAGAGCCCACCTTTACTCCACCCAGGCCAGGCGGGTGGTCCTAGGCCTGAGCCCACCTCCACTCACCCGCAGCCATGCGTGCCCTCCCAGTCCAGAGCCCACTTTTAATCAAACCATGGCCAGGCGTGTGGTCCCAGCCAGAGACCAACTTGACTCACCTGGGGCCAGGCGGGCCGTCCCAGGCCAGAGCCCACCTATACTCCACCCCGGACCAGGCGGGCAGTCCCAGCCAGAGTCCACCTCCTCTCACCCCAGGCCAGGCGGGCAGTCCCAGGCCAGAGCCCACCTCCAATCACCCTGGGCTAGGCGGGTGGTCACAGGTCAAAGACCACCTCCACTCACCCCGGGCCAGACCGGCCGTCCCATCCAGGGCCCACATGACCCACCAGGAGCAAGGCGGGCAGTCCCAGGCAGAGCCCACCTCCACTCACGCCAAGGCCAGCGAGCCGTCCCAGTACATAGCCCATGTCCACCCCACCCAGGCCAGGTGGACTGACACTACAAGAGCCAACCTCCACTCACCCAGGGACAGATGGGCCGTCCCAGCCAGACCCCACCTCCAATATTCACCGGCAAGGTGGGCATTCCTAGCCAGAGCCAACCTCCAACCCTCCTGGGGCAAGGGGGGCGGTTCCAGCCAGAGCCCACCTCCACTCACCCAGGGTCTGGCGGGCCGACCCAGGACAGAGCCCACATACCTAACCCGGGGCCAGGTGGATGGTCACACGCCAAAGCCCACATCCACTCACCTATGGCCAGGTGGGCCGTCCCAGGCCAGAGCCCATATGCCAAACCCGGGGCCATGCGGGCAGTCCCTGGCCAGAGTCCACATGCCCTACCCATATCCAGGCGGATGGTCCCAGGCCAGAGCCCACCTCCACTCACCCACTGCCAGGCGGGCAGTCCCAACCCAGAGCCCACTTCTACTCACCTAGGGCCAGGCAGGCAGTCTCAACCAGAGCCAACCTCCACTCACCCTGGGCCAGGCGGGTGGTCAAAGGCCAAAGCCCACCTCCACTCACCTATGGCCAGGTGGGCCGTCCCAGCCAGAGCCCACAGGACAAACCCGGGCAAGGCGTGCGGTCCCAGGCCAGAGCCCACCTCAAATCACCGGGGGCCAGGCGGGCGGTCCCAGGCCAGAGCCCACCTTTACTTCACCCAGGTCAGGCGGTTGGTTCCAGCCAGAGTCCACCTCGACTCACCCTGGACAGGCGGGCCGTCCCTGGACAGAGCCCACCTCCACTCACGAGGGACAGGCTGGCAGTCCCAGCCAGAGCCCACCTCCACTAACCAAAGGTCCAAGCGGGCGTCCCCAGGCCAGAGCCCATCTCGACTCACCAGGGGCAAGGCAGGCAGTCCGAGGCCAAAGCCCAACTGCCACACCAGGGGCGAGGCGGGTGGTCCCAGTCCAGAGCGCACCTCCACTCACCCGGAGCCAGGAGGTCCTTCCCAGGCCAGAGCCCATATGCCAAACCCGAGTACAGGCGGTCAGTCTCAGCCAGAGCCTACCTCCACTCACCCTGGGGCCAGGCGGGCAGTTTCAGGCCAGAGCCCTCCTCCACCCCACCCGGGATAGGGGGTCCGTCCCAGGCAAGAGCCAACCTCCACTCACCTGGGGCCATGCGGGCCATCCCAGGCCAGGGCCCACATGACCCACCAGGGGCAAGGCGGGCGGTCCCAGGCAGAGCCCACCTCCACTCACCCGGGGGCCATGCGGGCCATCCCAGGCCAGAGCCCATGTCCATCCCACCCAGGCCAGGTGGACTGACCCAGCCAGAGCCCAACTCCACTCACGCCGAGCCAGGCCGGTGGTCCCCGGCCACAGCCCAGCTCCACTCACCCGGGGCCAGGAGGTCCGTCCCAGGCCAGAGCCCATATGCCAAACCAGGGGCAAGGCGGGCGGTCCCTGGCCAGAGTCCACATGCTCTACCCATGTCCAGGGGTGTGGTCCCAGGCCAGAGCCCACCTCCACTCACACCGGGCCAGGCTGGTGGTCCCAGGCCACAGCCCAGTTCCACTCACCAGGGGCCAGGTGTTCCGTCCCAGGCCAGAGCCTCGTATGCCAAACCCGGGGCAAGGCGTGCGGTCCCTGGCCAGAGTCCACATTCTCTTCCCATGTCCATGCGGGTGGTCACAGGCCAGAACCCATTTCCACTCTTATGGCCAGGCGGGCCGTCCCAGGCCAGAGCCCACCTCCACTCACCCCGAGCCAGGCCGGTGGTCCCCGGCCACAGCCCAGCTCCACTCACCCGGGGCCAGGAGGTCCGTCCCAGGCCAGAGCACATATGCCAAACCAGGGGCAAGGCGTGCGGTCCCTGGCCAGAGTCCACATGCTCTACCCATGTCCAGGCGTGCAGTCCCTGGCCACAGCCCACCTCCACTCACCCGGGGCCAGGAGGTCCGTCCCAGGCCAGAGCCCATATGCCAAACCAGGGGCCAGCTGGGCGGTCCCAGGCCAGAGCCCACCTCCAGTCACCCAGGGCCAGGCTGGCAGTCCCGGCCAGAGCCCACATGCCTAACCCGCAGCCATGCGCTCCGTCCCAGGCCAGAGCACACATGCCCCACCCGGTTCCAGGCAGGCGGTCCCAGACCAGAGCCCACCTCACGCCACCCGGGGCCATGCGAGATGTCGCAGGCCAGAGCCCACCTCCACTCACCCAGGGCCAGGGGGGCAGTCCCAGGCCACAGCCCACATGCTCCACTCACCCTGGGCCAGGCGGGCGGTCCCGGGCCAGAGCCCAACTTACTCCACCCAGGCCATGCGGGCGGTCCCAGCCAGAGCCCACCTCCACTCACCCAGGCCAGGTGGGCTGTCCCAGGCCACAGCCCATCTCTACTCACCCGGGTCCAGGTGTTCTGTCCCAGGCCAGAGCCCATATGCCAAACCCGGGGCCTGGGGGGCGGTCCCTGGCCAGAGTGCACATGCTCTACCCATGTCCAGGCGGGTGGTCCCAGGCCAGAGCCCACCTAAACTCACCCGGGGCCAGGCGGGCGTTTCCAGGCCAGAGCCCACCTCCACTCCACCCAGGGCAGGTGGGCAGTCCCAGCCAGAGCCCAGCTCCACTCATCCGGGGCCAGGCGTTCCGTCCCAGTCCAGAGCCCATATGCCAAACCCAGGGCCTGGCGGGCGGTCCCTGGTCAGAGTCCACATGCTCTACCCATGTCCAGGCGGGCAGTCCCAGGCCAGAGACCACCCCCAATATTATGGCCAGGCGGGCCGTCCCAGTCCAGAGTCCACCTCCACTCACCCTGGGCCTGGCGCGATGTCACAGGCCAAAGCCCACCTCCACTCAACTATGGCCAGGTGGGCCGTCTCAGCCAGAGCCCACATGCCTAATCCGGGCAAGGCGGGCGGTCCCAGGCCAGAGCCCACCTCCACGCACGCGGGGCCAGGCGGGTGGTCCCAGGCCACAGCCCAGCTACACTCACCTGCGCCTGGCGGGCCGTCCCAGGCCAGAGACCACCTCCACTCACCAGGGGACAGGAGGTTCATCCCAGGCCAGAGACCATATGCCAAACTCGGGGGCAGACGTACCGTCCCAGGCCAAAGCCCACCTCCACTCACCCCGGAGCCAGGTGGGTGGTCTCAAGCCAGAGCCCACGTCCACCCCACCCAGGCTAGGGGGTCCATCCCAAGCCAGAGCCCACCTCCACTCACCCCGGGCCTGGCGGGTGGTCCCAGGCCATAGCCGACATTTACTCCACACAGGCCAGGAGGGCGGTCCCAGCCAGAGCCCACCTCCACTCACCCCGGGCCAGGCTGGTGGTCCCAGGCCAGAGCCCAGCTCTACTAACCCGGGGCCAGGCGCGTGGTCCCAGGCCAGAGCCCATATGCAAAACTCGGGGCAAGGAGGGCGGTCCCTGGCCAGAGTCCACATGCTCTACCCATATCCAGGCGGGTGGTCCCAGGCCAGAGCCCACCTCCACTCTTATGGCCAGGCGGGCCGTCCCAGGCCAGAGCCCACCTCCACCCCATCCGGGCTAGAGGGTCCGTTCCAGGCCAGCTCCCACCTCCACTCACCCGGGGCCATGCGTGTGGTCCCAGGCCAGAGCCCACCTTCACTCCACCCAGGCCAGGCGGGCGGTCCCAGCCAGAGCCCATCTCCACTCACCCAGGGCCTGGCGGCTCGTCCCAGGCCAGGCCCACCTCCACTCACCTGGGGCCAGGCGTTCCGTCCCAGGCCAGAGCCCATATGCCAAACCCGGGTCAGGCGGGCGGTTCCAGGCCAGAATCCACATGCCCTACCCATGTCCAGGCGTGCGGTCCCAGGCCAGAGCCCACCTCCACTCACCAGGGGCCTGGAGGGCCGTCCCAGGCCACAGCCCACCTCCACTCACCCAGGACCAGGTGCGCGTCCCAGGCCAGAGCCCACCTTACTCCAGCCAGGGCCAGGCTGGGCGTCCCAGCCAGAGCCCACCTCCACTCACCCGCAGCCATGCGTGTCCTCCAGTCCAGAGCCCACTTTATCCAAGCCGGGTCCAGGCGTGCGGTCCCAGCCAGGGCCCACATGACCCACCAGGGACAGGCGGCGTCCCAGGCCAGAGCCCACCTCCACCCTCATGGCCAGGCGGGCCGTCCCAGGCCAGAGCCCACCTCCACTCACCCGGCCAGTGGGCAGTCCCTGCCAGAGCCCAACCACAACCCTCCTGGGCAAGGCGGGCCGTCCCAGGCCAGAGCCCACATGCCCACCCGGGTCCAGGCGGGCAGTCCCAGGCCAGAGCCCACCTCCACTCACCCGAGGCCAGGCTGGTGGTCCCAGGCCAGAGCCCACCTCCACTCACCAGGGCCAGGTGTTCCGTCCCAGGCCAGAGCCTCGTATGCCAAACCCGGGGCAAGGCGGGCGGTCCCTGGCCAGAGTCCACATTCTGTTCCCATGTCCAGGCGGGCGGTCCCAGGCCGGAACCCATTTCCACTCTTATGGCCAGGCGGGCCGTCCCAGGCCAGAGTCCACCTCCACTCACCAGGGGCCATACGGGCCGTCCCAGGCCAGAGCCCACCTCCACTCACCCCGGGTCCACGGAGGCCGTCCCAGACCAGAGCCCACACGTGTGGTCCCAGCCAGAGTCCAACTTGACTCACCTGGGCCAGGCGGGCCGTCCCAAGCCAGAGCCCACCTTTACTTCACGCCGGGCCAGGCGGGCAGTCCCAGCCAGAGTCCACGACATTCACCCCATGCCAGCGGGCAGTCCCAGGCAGAGCCCATCTCCACTCACCCCGGGCCAGGCGGGCCGTCCCAGGCCAGAGCCCACATGACCCACCCGGGCAAGGCGGGTGGTCCCAGGCAGAGCCCACCTCCACTCACCCCGGGGCCAGGCGGGCCATCCCAGGCCAGAGCCCATCTCCACCCCAACCAGGGCCAGGTGGACTGACCCAGTCAGATCCCACCTCCACTCACCCAGGGCCAGGTGGGCCGTCCCAGCCAAAGCCCACCTCCAATCTCCCCCGGCAATGTGGGCAGTCCCTAGCCAGAGCCCACCTCCACCACCCGGGGCCAGGCGGGCGGTCCCAGCCAGAGCCCACCTCCACTCAACCGGGACCAGACGGGCCGTCCCAGGCCAGAGCCCATATGCCAAGCCAGGGGCCAGGCGGGCGGTCCCAGGCCAGAGCCCACATGCCCAACCCAGGTCCAGGCGGGCGGTCCCAGGCCAGAGCCCACCTCCACTCACCCGAGGCCAGGCTGGTGGTCCCAGGCCAGAGCCCAGCTACACTCACCCCGGTGCCAGGGGGTCCGTCCCAGGCCAGAGCCCACATGCCCCACCTGGGTCCAGGCAGGCGGTCCCAGGCCAGAGCCCACCTCCACTCACCCAGGGCCAGTGCGGCCGTCCCAGGCCAGAGCCCACCTCCACTCACCCGGGGCCAGGGTGGTGGTCCCAGGCCAGAGCCCACCTCCACTCACCCATGGCCAGGCGGGCAGTCCCAGGTCAGAGCCCACATGCCCACCAGGGGTCAGTCGGGCAGTCCCAGCCAGAGCCCACCTCCACTCACCAGGGGCCAGGAGGGCTGTCCCAGGCCAAGGACACCTCCACTCACCACGGGGCCAGGCGGACGTCCCAGCCAGAGCCCACCTCCACTCATCCCGGGCTTGGCGGGTGGTCCCAGGCCACAGCCCAGCTCTACTCACCTGGGGCCAGGCGTTCCGTCCCAGGCCAGAGCCCATATGCCAAACCCGGGCCAGGCAGGCGGTTCTAGGCCAGAATCCACATGCCCTACCCATGTCCAGGCGTGCGGTCCCAGGCCAGAGCCCACCTCCACTCACCAGGGGCCTGGAGGGCCGTCCCAGGCCACAGCCCAGCTCCACTCACCCAGGACCAGGTGGGCGTTCCCAGGACAGAGCCCACCTTTACTCCAGCCAGGCCAGGCTGGGCATCCCAGCCAGAGCCCACCTCCACTCACCCGCGGCCATGCGTGTCCTCCCAGTCCAGAGACCACTTTTAATCGAAGCAGGGCCAGGCGTGTGGTCCCAGCCAGAGCCCAACTTGACTCACCCAGGGCCAGGCGGGCCGTCCCAGGCCAGAGCCCACCTTTACTCCACCCCGGGCCAGGCGGGCTCCCAGCCAGAGTCCACCTCCACTCACCCCAGGCCAGGCGGGTGGTCCCAGGCAGAGCCCATCTCCACTCACTCCGGGCCAGGCGGGCCGTCCCTTGCCAGGGCTCACATGACCCACCAGGGCAAGGCGGGCCCAGGCCAGAGCCCACCTCCACTCACTCCGGGCCAGGCGGGCCGTCCCAGGCCAGAGCCCACATGCCCACCCCGGGTCCAGGCGGGCAGTCCAAGCCCAGAGCCCACCTCCACTCACCTGGGGCCAGGCTGGTGGTCCCAGGCCAGAGCCCACCTCCACTCACGCATGGCCAGGCGGGCAGTCCCAATTCAGAGCCCACATGCCCACCAGGGGCCAGGTGGCAATCCCAGCCAGAGTCCACCTCCACTCACCAGGGGCCAGGAGGCCGTCCAGGCCAGGCCACCTCACTCACCAGGGCCATGCGGCCGTCCCAGGCCAGAGCCCACCTCCACTCACCCCGGGTCCACGGAGGCCGTCCCAGACCAGAGCCCACACGCCCCACCAGGGCCAGGCGAACGGTCCCAGCAAGAGCCCACCTCCACTCACACGCAACCATGCGTGTCCTCCCAGTCCAGAGCCCACTTTTAATCGAAACAGGACCAGGCGTGTGGTCCCAGCCAGAGTCCAACTTGACTCACCTGGGCCAGGCGGGCCGTCCCAAGCCAGAGCCCACCTTTACTTCACGCCGGGCCAGGCGGGCAGTCCCAGCCAGAGTCCACGAACATTCACCCCATGCCAAGCGGGCAGACCCAGGCAGAGCCCATCTCCACTCACCCCGGGCCAGGCGGGCCGTCCCAGGCCAGGGCCCACATGACCCACCAGGGGCAAGGCGGGTGGTCCCAGGCAGAGCCCACCTCCACTCACCCCGGGGCCAGGCGGGCCATCCCAGGCCAGAGCCCATGTCCACCCCACCCAGGCCAGGTGGACTGACCCAGTCAGATCCCACCTCCACTCACCCAGGGACAGGTGGGCCGTCTCAGCCAAAGCCCACCTCCAATCTCCCCCGGCAATGTGGGCAGTCCTAGCCAGAGCCCACCTCCAACCCTCCTGGGGCCAGGCGGGCGGTCCCAGCCAGAGCCCACCTCCACTCATCCGGGACCAGACGGGCCGTCCCAGGCCAGAGCCCATATGCCAAACCAGGGGCCAGGCGGGCGGTCCCAGGCCAGAGCCCACATGCCCAACCCGGGTCCAGGCGGGCGGTCCCAGGCGAGACCCCACCTCCACTCACCCGAGGCCAGGCTGGTGGTCCCAGGCCAGAGCCCAGCTCTACTCACCCCGGTGCCAGGTGGTCCGTCCCAGGCCAAAGCCCACATGCCCCACCTGGGTGCAGGCAGGCGGTCCCAAGCCACAGCCCACCTCCACTCACCCGGGGCCATGCGAGCCGTCCCAGGCCAGAGCCCACCTCCACTCACCCGGGGCCAGGCTGGTGGTCCCAGGCCAGAGCCCACCTCCACTCACCCATGGCCAGGCGGGCAGTCCCAGGTCAGAGCCCACATGCCCACCAGGGGTCAGTCGGGCAGTCCCAGCCAGAGCCCACCTCCACTCACCAGGGGCCAGGAGGGCTGTCCCAGGCCAAGGCCACCTCCACTCACCACGGGGCCAGGCGGGCGTCCCAGCCAGAGCCCACCTCCACTCATCCCGGGCTTGGCGGGTGGTCCCAGGCCACAGCCCAGCTCCACTCACCTGGGGCCAGGCGTTCCGTCCCAGGCCAGAGCCCATATGCCAAACCCGGGCCTAGGCAGGCGGTTCTAGGCCAGAATCCACATGCCCTACCCATGTCCAGGCGTGCGGTCCCAGGCCAGAGCCCACCTCCACTCACCAGGGGCCTGGAGGGCCGTCCCAGGCCAGAGCCCAGCTCCACTCACCCAGGACCAGGTGGGCGGTCCCAGACCAGAGCCCACCTTTACTCCAGCCAGGCCAGGCTGGGCATCCCAGCCAGTGCCCACCTCCACTCACCCGCGGCCATGCGTGTCCTCCCAGTCCAGAGACCACTTTTAATCGAAACAGGGCAAGGCGGGTGGTCCCAGCCAGAGCCCAACTTGACTCACCTGGGGCCAGGCGGGCCGTCCCAGGCCAGAGCCCACCTTTACTCCACCCCGGGCCAGGCGGGCTCCCAGCCAGAGTCCACCTCCACTCACCCCAGGCCAGGCGGGTGGTCCCAGGCAGAGCCCATCTCCACTCACTCCGGGCCAGGCGGGCCGTCCCTTGCCAGGGCTCACATGACCCACCAGGGCAAGGCGGGCCCAGGCCAGAGCCCACCTCCACTCACTCCGGCCAGGCGGGCCGTCCCAGGCCAAGCCCCTCCATCATCCCGGCAATGTGGGCAGTCTAGCCAGAGCCCACCCACCCCCGGGCAAGGCGGCCATCCAGCCAGAGCCACATGCCCACCCCGGGTCCAGGCGGGCAGTCCAAGCCCAGAGCCCACCTCCACTCACCCGGGGCCAGGCTGGTGGTCCCAGGCCAGAGCCCACCTCCACTCACCCATGGCCAGGCGGGCAGTCCCAATTCAGAGCCCACATGCCCACCAGGGGCCAGGTGGCAATCCCAGCCAGAGTCCACCTCCACTCACCAGGGGCCAGGAGGGCCGTCCCAGGCCAAGGCCACCTCCACTCACCCAGGGCCATGCGGGCCGTCCCAGGCCAGAGCCCACCTCCACTCACCCCGGGTCCACGGAGGCCGTCCCAGACCAGAGCCCACACGCCCCACCAGGGCCAGGCGAACGGTCCCAGCAAGAGCCCACCTCCACTCACACGCAACCAGGCGTGTCCTCCCAGTCCAGAGCCCACTTTTAATCGAAACAGGACCAGGCGTGTGGTCCCAGCCAGAGTCCAACTTGACTCACCTGGGGCCAGTCGGGCCGTCCCAGGCCAGAGCCCACCTTTACTTCACACCGGGCCAGGCGGGCAGTCCCAGCCAGAGTCCACGAGCATTCACCCCAGGCCAAGCGGGCGGACCCAGGCAGAGCCCATCTCCACTCACCCCGGGCCAGGCGGGCCGTCCCAGGCCAGGGCCCACATGACCCACCAGGGGCAAGGCGGGTGGTCCCAGGCAGAGCCCACCTCCACTCACCCCGGGGCCAGGCGGGCCATCCCAGGCCAGAGCCCATGTCCACCCCAACCAGGCCAGGTGGACTGGCCCAGCCAGATCCCACCTCCACTCACCCAGGGACAGGTGGGCCGTCTCAGCCAAAGCCCACCTCCAATCTCCCCCAGCAATGTGGGCAGTCCTAGCCAGAGCCCACCTCCAACCCTCCTGGGGCCAGGCGGGCGGTCCCAGCCAGAGCCCACCTCCACTAACTCCGGGCCAGGCTGGTGGTCCCAGGCCAGAGCCCACCTCTACTCACCCCGGTGCCAGGTGGTCCGTCCCAGGCCAGAGCCCACATGCCCCACCTGGGTGCAGGCAGGCGGTCCCAAGCCACAGCCCACCTCCCCTCACCCGGGGCCATGCGAGCCGTCCCAGGCCAGAGCCCACCTCCACTCACCCGGGGCCAGGCTGGTGGTCCCAGGCCAGAGCCCACCTCCACTCACCCATGGCCAGGCGGGCAGTCCCAGGTCAGAGCCCACATGCCCACCAGGGGTCAGGCGGGCCTTCCCAGCCAGAGCCCACCTCCACTCTCCAGGGGCCAGGAGGGCTGTCCCAGGCCAAGCCCACCTCCACTCACCACCGGGCCAGGCGGGCGGTCCCAGCCAGAGCCCACCTCCACTCACCCAGCCCAGGCGGGCGGTCCTAGTCCGGGGCCCACATGACCCACCAGTGGCAAGGCAGGCGGTCCCAGCCAGAGCGCACCTCCACTCACCAGGGGCCAGGCGGGTGGTTCCAGGCCAGAGCCCAGCTCCACTCCACCCAGCCCAGGTGGGCGGACCCAGCCAGAGCCCACCTCCTCTCACCCTGGGCCAGGCGGGCGGTCCCAGGCCAGAGCCCACTTCCACTCACCCGTGGCCAGGCGGGCGTTCCCAGCCAGAGCCCACCTCCACTCACCCCGGGTCCAGGGGGGCCGTCCCAGACCAGAGCTCACATGCCCAACCCGGGTCCAGGCAGGCGGTCCCAGGCCAGAGCCCACCTCCACTCCACCCCCGGCCAGGCGGGCGTTCCCAGGCCAGAGCCCACCTCCACTCACCCCGTGGCCAGGCGGGCGGTCCCAGCCAGAGCCCACCTCCACTCACCCGGGCCAGGCGTGCGGTCCCAGGCCTGAGCCCACCTCCACTCACCCGGGGCCAGGCGGGCGGTCCCAGGCCAGAGCCCACATGCCCCACCCGGCCTGCTCTTAGGAGCTCATTGTGAAATCGAGGCTGGTCAGTCAGTCTCGCCGAAGGGCCAGGCCACCTCACTTGCTGATGGACATGCCCAGTCCCTTGGCCATCAACCACACTCCATTCTGCTCAACACGACAATGCCTGGACTGAGGAGCCAGGGACAGCCTCCAGAAACCCACAGCAGGCCCTCTGTGCAGGGAGGGGGCTGTGTGGGGCAGGAGGGCAGAGGTTGGCAGGTGAGCAGGGCTGATGCGGCAGGGAGCATGGTACAGCTGGGCACAAATGCAGAGAGGATCCCTGGTGGGGGGCCAGGTCAGGAATGCAAGGCATCAGATGGTGGCATCCCCTAGGCTGCCTAACACGTGCCCAAGCCAGCACCTTTAGCAGCCAGTAAGAAGGCAGAAGGTGAAGTCGGGGTGCCAGGGCCACAGCCGTGGTGGTGTGCAGCAGCCGCAGCACTTGGAGCTCCTGGGCACACGTCCACATTCTCCCAGCCACACCTCTGCAGGAAAAGTCGGCCCAACTCCCTAGGCCCCGTCGCCCAGGAGGGAGACGACAAATCCCGAGTCCGCAAGGACACGGGCACAGGAGCGTGACTCCCACACCGCTCGTGGGGAAATCTAGGACTCAACGGATTAAAGTCCTGCCAGCGTCCACAGCATAAAAACAAAATAGATTGCCTTTTTCAAAAGAATAAAGCCCTGTCGTTTTTATCCACAGCCAAAAACGCCGGGACACAGGCCTGGCTCACCGGGCCTGGCCCTGAGGACGCCTACTGCGTAGCTGGGCAGACAGAGCGCAGCCCTGGGCGAGCACCAACACCTGCCGGCCTGCCCGTAGGACCGGAGAGGAGGCAAGTCAGAACACTCCAAGTGCCTGTGGAAAACGAACCAACAGGAAATTTTACCTGGCACCAAAAACTTTTGAAATGTAACCATAACAGAAGTTTTCAAATGTTAATGAAAACGTCTAAAAAAAAAAAAAAAAGCTCTGTGTTCTAAAATCCTTACTTTCTGACTCCATTTTCCATGAACTTTCTGGCATGGCTGTGTGTGCATGCAGCTCATTCTAGGAAAGCAGTTGTGGGGTGCACAAGGAGAAGGAAAGGAAGAAAGGGGGTGTCCGCAGGCACCAGAGGCAATGGCAAGCAGGCATGCCTGGAACCAGCAGAGCCCGAACCGCCACTGGCGACAGGAGGGTCCCTGCTGGTGTGCAGGAGAGACCCCGTGTCCTCCAAGCAGCCGCAAACATGAGGAAGCAGCCTGGTGACGGTGTGGGGCTGAAGTTGCAAGGCACTGCAGTGGAACCATGCCAGAAGCACCGGGGCACAAGGCCAGGGCCCCCATCTCCTTCAGTGCTCCATTGGCACCCAAAGAAATGCCAAGCTCTCCTCAGTTCTGGCCACGAAAACCCTCGGGCAGCCTGAGTGGCAGCTGGGTCGAGTGTCCCTGCCAGAACCAGCAGGCTGGCGGCACGGGCGGGCCTGACCCAGTTACACCATGGGGGCTGACAAGGGAGCAACTTGAGCAGGGCACCTAGAACCTTAGGGACTTTGATAGTCCATGCCCTGGCTGCCCAGAACACCCAAGCTCACGCATAGTTCCCTGGATTTAGTCAGCCAGGCAGGCCATGCAGAAGCGGTGCTCGCTGGGGCGCTGGCTCCCTACCAGGCCCTCAAACCTGGTGCAGGCATATGGAGGCGGGCAAGGACGAGAGCTGTGAGCGCCCCTTTGTGGAGAGTGCGAGCTCCCTGTGGGCGCATGCCAGGTGTGACAGCAGGTGTCCCAGTGGCTTTTAGCAGAAACATCAGAGGAGAGCTTAGCAACAATGCACAGGTTTAAATTAATGCCTAGACCCTAAAGTGACCACTCAGTGTGCAAAAGAAACTTCTCCCTAAGAGTTGGAGAGAGTAGGCCACGCTGCGGGATCATGAGCGTGCTGCAGAGGCCCTGCGGTCACCTGACCCCTTCTGCAGCCTGCGCTGGGGCTAAGGCACAGGGCCCCTGCCCCAGGGAGCGGCCCACGCCCCACCTCTACTTCAGGAAGAAAGGGAGGGGCGCGGGGCCCTTGGCCTTGAGCCGCCAGGCTATGCTATGGGTCTGTGCTTCCCTGCTGCCCATAGGGGCCCCAGCCTGAGTCCCTCACCCTGGCACCCATCTTCACTGGCAGAGGGCTCTGGCCTCAGGA